>NW_026136709.1:8920561-9035561 GCF_905237075.1 Dicentrarchus labrax | reverse complement strand
AATCAATAGGTGAGAAAGAAACAACTACAAGGTGAGGTCCAAAACCCCCCAAAAAATGTTTTTTCAATTACAACTATAGAGAACACATAAAAACAGTGTTTGAGAAAGTGTAACTGGCAACTGTTTGACTTTTTTTCTTAATAAATGACTCATTAACTGAAAATCCAAATATTCTGTGATTCATTTTTAGTCAAAATAGAGATCAACACACTATAATTCAATTCCAATTCCAAAGGCTTTGGGACAAGTTATCCAGAATCAATATCACAGTTTACATCACTAGCAACAAGTTTCACATACTTTACTACAGATGCTTTCATGTAATGTCTATACTTTTCCTTTATACCCTTGTTTTGTAGCTCAGTTTGATATTGGCCAAAAAGATGACTGACTAGCAGACTCTATGTAAACTGGTTAATTGTCAGTAAACTCATAAGGACAGAGATGAAGGTGGAAAGCAGACACCCAACTTACAGCTGTCTGTGAAGACTTACTTCAGATGTGTCTCGTTTTGAGGACAACAAACAGACAAGTGGAAGCTCTCTGCTGACAAAAGAGAGCTTTGCACTGAGTTTGAAATAGGTTTCCTTACTATGTGCATGTTTTAAAGCCCTGAGCTAAACTGTATAAATCAGCTCACTGAGCATTCACACTGATTGTTAGCTTGAATTACTCATGGAGAAATATGCTTTTGGCAAATTAAATTACTTAATGAATTAATTACTTTGATTCAAAAGGCAGCCCATATTTGTGTGTTGACTGTTGACTGTGGGTACAAACTATAATAGAAAATAAAATGTACAGAAGTAGCACTGAAATTTGATTTACACTGGTCCTTCTTGGATGTTTAACACTGCTTTCACTGTGTCATTCCCATGTGAATGATTTCTGCTCATTGATTAATAATTATGGGTCCCAGGTGTAACCGGACTCTGATTATAAAAGGAGATCACAGGCTGAGAGAATGAAGCGCTATCCATTAGACTCATAATACAAACACAGGAAGATGTAGCCTCATAACATCACTGTGTATGCGGTCATGACAGTCAGGAGAAAGTTGGTGTATTACTGTTTTTATTAATAGTACTGGCAGCAGTGGCAGTAATAGTAGTTTTACACCAAATGCATTTACTAAACAAATGGCCGTGTGGCTGTACATTATAGTGCATCCACGTAGAAAGTCAGCACAACAGTTAAAAAAACAAAACAGATATCTACTCTCAGATCTGAGTTTTAATCACATTAAGCCGACCCACTGATTTGCATTAACAGCTGAGCTCGACTAATGTCTGCTGGCCCGCTGAAAGCAAAATGATTTTAATGATCTAGAGAGGGAGAGCGAGAGCAGAGGGCCGGTGATAAAAAAGGCCTTGCATAATTGGAGCCCGTGCACAGAAACATAAAAGCCTGTCACATAATATCAGCTGTCCTGTTGCTGAGGCATAGAGTCATAACACTGCACGCTAGTCGGGTAAAGGGCAGCATAGCAACCCATAGTGCTCATACGGGTGGAATGCTTTGGACAAGGGGAGGAGGGAGAATGCACACAAACCAGTCTGTAGACTCCCCAGACTGGTTTAGAGAAAGAAGCTCAGGCACAGATCAGGTATGTGTCTTTGGGAGGGACTGAAACCTAAACCCATTTCCCCTTTTCACCTTTCTCATTTGATTGTGACATTAATACATTTAACATAGCAACGTCAATATATATGGTGCTATTATATTTATTGAACCATACAGGAGTGTTCCTACAATTCAGTCCAAGCTACTTTATTATATTCATACAAAAATCATTTAAGATAATGGACATTTTTGAGGGTTGACAAATGTGTATCATCCCATGGTCTCATCGCACTGCCCCATCCTGCTGATGGCAGGAAGAAAAAGTAACAACCCAGTTATTGTCTGTGCATCAGCCCATAGATCCACAGCACAGAGATGTTAAATGGAGTTTGCCTCTAATGAAGTGACAGTATTTATTGATCAGTGGGAGGAGGCGCAGCTGATCAGTGGTCTTCCTGTTTCCTGTTCAACCAGACTGCCAGCTCAGCAAAGCAAAGCAGCACTGGAGGAACAGATCATCATGACAGCTAAAAAAATACTTTTCTGCTCAAATATGTCTGTCCGTCTGTCCGTGTCACTGTCAGTATGTAAGGCGAGGGGTGGAGGAGACTGTAAGCGTGCTACTCACTGTATGTCTATAAGAACAAACATGCTTCTGCTAAATGCTTCCTCTGGCAGCATTTATGTCTCCTCAGCTCGCTGCAGTGGCGTGGGTGGATTACCGGCAAACTGCCCTAATACCACGGACTTGAGGGCTGGGTGTGGTTCCCACATCAGAGGGCAAAGAAATGAAAGCAGACACACGGGCCACAGAGCCACCAGCCTGAGTGGGCAGCTGTCTAGGCTCTGTTAAAGACATTACCAAGAGCAATTGAGTGCTTTTACTATGAAATCCAGCTCTCAAAAAGGAAACGCTTTTTTATTACATGCACTGATAACGCAAGTCCAAAATGTCGAACCCACCACAAGCAGTGTACAAACTAACAGACACACTATAGTGCCAACACAGCATTTACCTTCTGCATTTATCATGTTGGCTGTCTGTTATCACAATTCAAACACATGTAGGAAACACCGATGCTGGTTGCTTTCATTGATAGGAGCCTGAAGTAGCTCTTTCCTGCAGCTAGAAATGTGAGAATCAGACTTAAATCTTAAATATCACTGAGAAAAATAAGTACTGCTGGCAACCTGAGTAAATGATTTTTCTCTCATTTGGGTGTGATCCTCTAAGAGCATTGATTGTGTAAATATGAGCATTAGAGGAAAAGGAATTACCCGTAATTGTTTTTTTCAAACCTGCTGATATTCCTGCTGTGTTTTATGGGACGGACACAATGCCTTTTAAAAAGGCAAGGTAACAGTCATAGTGACAAAATATTCCCTCTTCCACTGTAGCTGATCTTTAACCTGCCTGTGTGCTGTTCAAATACAATAATCAAGGGAAAACGTATGTTACCGTTAAAAGGTTAGAGATGCAAAGTTGTGGCCAGGAGATACAAATCCTCAGAGCACGGAAGCAAATGAATTTCTAATCCCTGCTCTGTTAGTTATTGAGGAACCCATGGGTATCATGCTTGCTGCCAATCATATTCCAAAGCATAACCTTTAAAGATTAAAATATTTAGTTGTATCTTGTATCCATTCGTGCATCAATGGTAACCTGATTGTGAGCAGGGATTGTTTTTCCAGAGTGACATATTTAAGGAAACTCTGACATTTCAGACATGCCTCACCTCTGAAATCTTTCTTTCTCTGCCCTTCCAGTTTGACCACAGTGACGTAGGTAAGACACACATTTCTGAATGAGTCACAGAGCGTCATCCAACCTGGTGACAGGTCACAACCCACTTCTCACAGTTGAATGGAAGTCTAATAAGCCCCTTTCAAGAGTACCGCTTTTTACAAGTTAAAAAAAAAAGTAAGATCGATGCCACCAGCCCAGAGATATTGTTCCTTGTCAAAACCCTGAGTCTACATTACCCACAATGCAACTCGACTGCAGGACGGTCGGAGATATTTTTCATGTTCACATTTGTAGTTTTCAGCCCCAACCAGGCTTGAGGAAATTGGAGCCACAACCGTTTTCCCATGTGTAGCAGTAATCCCTAAGACCTATAAACAGACACTGATGTGTAAAAAGCTTTAAATGTGCAGTTCCACTTCTGAATGGGTCCACGTGCGTCATGCTATCTGCCGTCACCACCCTCCTCCCGACCATGGTCTAACAATGCTTGAACATCTTGACAAAAGTGAAAATGCATTTCTACTTTAATAACATAATGCTGATGTTCCAACTCCAACCAACTTCCTTACCAGTGAAACAAAAAGGAGGAAAAAGAAAGCACAGAAAATGAGTGGGTGAGTGTAGGAGCACTGTACCAAAACTAAACAGAACTTTGTTTGTTTAATTCATATAATCATGTGTAATTCTAAGTAGTTACGTGGTTTAGCAGTGGTGTGTATGGAACAACAGCATCAGCCTGTAATGGGATTAGCCTCTGACATCAGTCTCATATGAATACCTCCAACGTAGGTACAGCGCAGACTCATTATCTACATCAAACAGGAGGTCTTGTATTGGAAAATGAAATCAGGGATCTCCGAAACCTCTGACGTTGGAGATTTTCCTGAATGCACCAACAAGAAAGAGTTTTCACAACAACTCCTGGCCCCACACAGCCATAACAAAAATTAACTTCAAGATAAAGTCAATTCAATTCCATGATGCAATATCCAAGGCCCTACAAGCTGAAGAATGGAAACCAGAGGCTGCCTGGGTCATTGTACCCTTTGGGAAATGGTCAACAGTAACCTAACATAAAAGGGCATTTAAAGTTAAAAATGGGATGAGACATTAAAAAAAACACTGTATAAGCTGACTTTCTGTCCAACTCATAGGTACAAATATGTGCAGGTTGTATTCAAATTTAACATGGCATTGCAAAAATGAAGTCTCTGGGCTCAGCAACAACATCCTGGGGATAAAAAAACAAACAAGGTTTCAGCATATTAAGACTCTAAATGCATACATAAAAACAAAAAAGGCAGTCTTCCCACAGAAAGCCAAAACAATGAACGGGACCATAATTAGAGAGCTCAGGAGGATCCCAGGCCGGAGCTTTACCTCTGTAACAATGTTGTTCCTCAGCCCCTCTGTGACATTGTAGTCCCAGCCGCTGTCGCAGTCCACCACAGCCGACTGGCTGCCGTTGACGTACTGCTTACACTGGGACAGGCCCCCGCTGTCCCCGGGCCGCTCCCCCTTCTCCCAGGGAAGGGAGGCGTTCAGCACCTCAGGCGATGGCAAGGGCCCCGGCAGGTGGCAGTGGTGGGGCGGGGAGAGGGTGATTAGGGGGTCGGAAGAAAGCAGGAAGGCCAGGAAAAGGTTGGGCAGGATGGAGAGGGCGATCAGCACCCTCTGCTTCTTCCTGCCAAGAGCCAGAACCATAACCTCCCCCGTGGGAGGCAGCGAGGGTGGGGCGGGGAGGGAGGAGGAGGACGGGGCCGGGGAGGAAGGCACAGGGGAGGAGGGGAGGGATGGAGGGGGAGCAGGGCATGGGGAAGGGGAGACCAGCGGGGGAGAGTCTGGGGATGTCATCATTGGGTGGGGCGGGGGTTAAAGATGGAGGTGGGGGGGATGTTGTTGGAATTGTTGGTCCCCAGGGGAGATGTGGGAGAGCTCTGTGAAGTGACAAGAATCACACAGAGTTATTATACAGTTTAAACTCCTGACACAGGACTGATGTAAACAGGTTCATGAACAAACATTTTCACATGTTACAGTAGGAAAACGTGTGTAAATAATAACATTTATCATGGCTACATTCCTGGTATTGTTCCTTCTGGGACTCACTGGGTCACTTGCATAGAACAGGGCCATCAATAATGTATATATGGAACAGCTGGGCTGTTTCCTACTATGACAAGTCAAAATGTCTGCTGTGAGAAAGGCCTGTAGATTGTACTGATGACACTTTTCTCTTTGACTGTGTATTAAATGTATTTCAATAGCAGGACTTTGCATTCTCAAGAGTGTACACGATCAACTAAAACAGATGTTTTTAAATATACTTAAAGCTTAAATGCTTAAACAGATGTAATAACACATATTCTAAGCCTGATTCCACTGATCAGCTAAGACATCTGAATATAGTTTCTCATTACATTATGGCTTGGGATGGGAATACAGAACCAGTTCCAGTTGAGAACCAGTTCCAAATTGTCCAATCCATGGGAACCGATGGAGCTCATCAATTCCTTGTCTGGATGTGAATATATTTTTCTGACAGTTGTGCAAAACAATGACAGCAAATTCATGCGTCTATGCTGCTGGAAACTTGCAAGAAGAAGAAGGCGGAAAGGAAGAAGTGGTCCAAAGCGTGGCTTCATTTAACAAAGAGAGATGACAACAATGCTAGTTGTAATGTCTGTGTAAAATGATCATTTCAAGTAAGGCTGGAAACATCTTTCTACGCAGCAGCGGCTTAAATTCCAGGAATTAGGGACAGGAGTCAGGAACCGGTTCAAACTGAGAACTGGTTCCGAATTAAACAGCACCTAAACACTGCAGCTTTTGCACACCTGAGTCCCATGCATGCCTTTTTTCATAAAAAAAATGTAATAATAAAACACTGATGCATTGATGCTGAGTTGTGTATGCCTACTTTTTTCAAAACTTCACCAGGAATCAATGAAGAATCTGACCGTTAAGCAAAATCTATAGTGGCATTGGTATCAATAAAATCTTGTCATTGTGGCATTACTTGACAAATTTTACATGCAATCTTGACATATATACAGTATGCTCATGTATGTTCAGCACATGTACTATCCATCAGTTTATTGTCTGCTGGACCACATGTTGCAAATAATTTAAGGAGACAGTTCCAGAGCAAGAGATCCCATCTTAAACTCACAATGGCTCATTTCACAGCAAAAATCTGACCAGAAATTCCTGCTGAACTAAAGAGTAATGTACCACACAAGAGCAGATTATTTATATAATCTAATTCTCTCCGTCCACACCAAATTGAAACAGATGAGTTCTGTTGAAGTACAGCAACTGTGAGAATAAATTTAGTACAGGGTTTATGAAATCATACCAGCACACTTCAGTTGGGTTCCAATAGAAAATGAGAATTTTCAGACTAGATGAAAGAGAGCTGAAGTGAACGGCCAATTAATAGTCGATCAACTGAACAATAAAAAAATAATTTCAAGAAAAAGTCCAAAACATTCCCTTGTTTCAGCTTCTCAAATGGAAGGATGTTCTGCTTTTCTTTGCCTTAAGTGAGAGTGAACTGAACATCTTCCAGTTTTGGACTGTTGTTTGGACAACATGATGACATCACCTTGGGCATTTTTCACTATTTTCTGACATTTATAGACAGAACGCAAACTATCAATCAATAAAGAAAATGATTGGTAGCTGTAGCCCTAATTCCGACCAACTGATTTCTTTTTTGAATACTGCTATTAGCAGTATACTACCAAAGCTTTATGGTCATGCATATCAATTTATATCAAAGCCACCAAGTTGTTACACAACAAGAGTATAGCAGCCAGTAGCCTGTGGGTTGATGGGGAGACAGCAAAATGAAATAAATAACTGTAAAAGTCAAACAAAAAGGCTATGCATGCAGGTACTCATGTGGCTTTATAAAAAATAAAATAAAAACTGACATGAAACAGTAAAATGATGGTGTTTCCAGAGCTCTCTGTATTACAGGCTGTGTTCCCAGTTGAGGGCTGGAATGTGAACAGCCTGTGCTTTCCTCAGCAGCCTCCTCTGTTGGTGCACATGGTGCTCCTCTAGCAGCCAGTGCTGCTGTGTTTTCCTTGCAGAGGGCCAGGAAGTCTTTAAAAAAAAAAAAAGGAATCCCATAGGGTTACATAAGAGCTTGTACACGAGAGTGGGAAAAGAGGGGACGTGTGGGGAATGTAACACACAGGGGCTGGCTGGCCTCTGTGGAAGCGAGAGCAGCAGAGTGAGGGGAATAAAATGACAATGTATAAGGGTGGTCGGGGGGTAAAGCAGCTGGGCCAGGCTGACAACACTCACACCTGCCCCGGCCAGACTGGTCAGACACACAGCTGCTATCACACCGTCTGCCTGGCTTCAAACCCGCTCACCTATACTGTTACTTACCCCCGTAGAGATGTTGTTAAACGTGAGCCCGAATCCTACTGGCCGTTGTCAAACATCCAAAAACATTGCGGGGTGAGAGAGGAGGGGGAGAAGAGAGTAGTTTCACCGCATTCACCGTATCTCCTCTGCGCCTCGATGCCAGTCCGCTTTGTCTGTTATGTGAAAAGACATGTCTGTCCCGGAGAAGTGTTGTGGCCTCTCATTAACACCAGTGCTGCCTTTGACACAAGCAAGGACACCGGACTCCAGTGAGTCCCGGGCACAGCTAGCTAAAACCCTGAGATGATGCCCGCCGGGGGATGCTACACTCCTCTACCTACCCACCGCCGCTGGGTTTTTAACGCTGTTATTTAGTCCAAGTTTTTGCCTGCCGACGTTACAGAAAATAAATAAATAAGGCATGTGTGTGTCCGACATCATCTTAAAGGGAAACGCGTCGTCAGTCGGCCGGTCACGGACAAAGAGCGGGTGGAAAACTGCATCGGGAGAAGCCTGTTTATAGGGGCGAGCTGCTCCACCGGCGGCGGCGGCACACTTCGGGAAGAGTCGGCTAAGATCGTCGAAGCGACGTCCCCTCGTCTCACTGCGGTCGAAGATCGTATGTGATGAGGTAGTGTATCACTCTGTAGTCAGAGTATCACCAAGTAGGTTTTCACATATACAAGGGATGTGCTCATTACAATAAATATAGTAAAGCTCTGTAAATAAACTGTTAAAGTCAAGAAACATAAATAGAAAAAAATGTTTTTAAAATGTAAAAGCTGCACAGTTTTCTACAGGAATGGGCAATGTACTGATAAAGGAATGTGCAAAAGTAAAAGTAAATTCCTCCTTCCTTAATTCAGGTATATTTACTGACTGTTTCCGATACATTCTTTTCATTTATGTTATTGTAGACCTATAATATTGTATTATGTTATTGTTGATTTGAAAGCATGACATTGGCCAAAACCATAAAACTTATAACTTATAACTTAACTTTTAGGCTACCTAAAATATCAGAACAACAAAAGCTTGTGTGCGTCTGCTTTAATACAGACTTTAAAGTTGTGACATGCATATTTAAATGTTTATTTCTTCCCCTTACTGAATGGTTTATACTTTAAACTTAGGAACAATTCATTTCATTTATTATCATGTTAATTACAATAAGCTCACAGTGTGTGTGTGTAAAGTAAAATGTGCTTAGAAAGAGGAACTATTTGCGGTAATATTTTTGTTTACACCTATATTTGTTACAAACTTAAATTGCACACTTTATCCAAGCATATACAGCAACAACAGTGATGATAATCGACAGCAGAAAGAGTACACAAAATGAGTGTCAGAGTGACACATCTGTTTTTCTCTACTATCTCTGCAGAAGGTCTCCGTGTAGCTCTCTGCCGCATGGTGGAGCCATAAATCACCTACCACCACCAGGGACAGGTCTAATACACTTAACTTGATTTTACTCATGAATACGTACTGCTTAACATGTTGCTATTATAGATGAGGAATGTTACATGTTGTCTGCCAGGAAAACATCACTGTTCCCTCATTTGTCTCCAGTCATATGTATTAAACCTCTGGCATACTGCAGCAGACTCCAGCAGTGTTGTAGATGCCCTGTCATTGTCCATTTCATTTACTCTATTGATCATGAACAACAGGCTGACTTCTCAGGTCCATTACTACTAATTCTGCTTTATTTTCTACCTTATTCAGAGGTAGAAAATGGTGGAAGATTTGACGAACCTGTAAAAGCATCCTATTTTAGGTTTTGTATACTATATTTTTCAGTAATTATTTTTATTTATTTATCCTTATTTTACTGGTACCCTGGAAAGAAAAGCAAGGGAAAAAGTTCATCTGTGCCTATTCCTCTGTTTCCGAGTTAATACACCCAACTGTTTAAACCATCGGTTTAAGCTTAACATTTGGTAATGACTGCTAAACTACACTTGATGGCACTAATACAGTTTGTTCCACTGGTGTTGCAGTGGCCAGTAGTGGAAGGCTTTGTCTCTACTGGACAACACACACGTGTGTCCAACCTTTAAGAGTCCTTCACACAATCATAGAGAACGACTGTGCTCTTCATTCTTCTGACAACGGCGATACAGCCATCCATTTTAACAGAAACCCATTAAATCATGTATTTCATGTTATTCTCCTTACATGGTGACAGTTTGTGCCACTGATACAGCATGGCCATGATGGCGTCCACTTCACCTCTAAATGCCAAGATAACATCTATATATATATTATAGATAATTTGTGGTCAGTTTTCTGTTGCTATCAGAAAGTTGGATCTTTATCATTACAATGTGTTTTATTTTTATTTTGCTTCTTTCTTTGTTATTGATTATGGTACCATCAATGGAAACTATTTTGAAAGTGTGGTGGGAACCCAAAGCTAAGAAAGCAGGCATCTAACTGCAGAGTTGTAGTGGAGGAGTGTGGAAGTGCTGCAATAGAAATAATACGTTTATGTTTGCCATATTTGGACTAAATCCTATTTTGTTTCTTTGTTGATATATTCAATCAGTTTCTATTACTGCCATAAAATGCCATTACTTAACAGCAGCTATATGATTGGAGCTGCTTCAGCGAGGTTGTGGTGGGGTTCATATGGTCTGCTGCTGTTGAGTAACCTGGTAAGGATTAGGTGAAATACGGTCTTTCTTCATCTCTCTGCAGAGATGTTGCAGTCCTGGGACCACAGATTGCCCCACACAACGCTGCGGGACATTTCAACAGACACGGTCACACAAG
The DNA here is from genome assembly GCF_905237075.1 of Dicentrarchus labrax. NCBI lineage: Eukaryota > Metazoa > Chordata > Actinopteri > Moronidae > Dicentrarchus > Dicentrarchus labrax. The sequence continues at coordinate 9,025,090 of NW_026136709.1, read as the reverse complement.
AAGTCATTATGTGCTGCTCAATACATGACAGACAGGAGGTAGCCTGTGTTACACTTTCACTCTCCTTTTGTAAATTAAGTGTTTGTTAAGAAAATGACACAAAGTTTAAACACATTTAGAGGACAAAGTCAGCGTAGACTGTATTTAATATGAATGAGAACAGGAAACAAAGGAATCCAAACAGTTTCCTATCATTTTGTATGACTACTATTTTATTGGTTTTGTCTTTTAGAAGTAACAAACAATAAAGAAAAACTTATTTACATGTACATACATACGCATACAATCATAATCAATATGAATTATCTCTGGGGAAGAACAATGAGAGAAACATATATGTTTAAACGTACAATTCTACAGATTATTATGGACTTAAATCACATTTTGTGGGTTTTCAATTAGTCAATTATTTAAGTTGTTGATGTATTTTACAAGCTGACAAAATCCTGGTATTGCCCAGTCCTAAACATGTATTTATACAACACACACTCATAAGACACCATCAATCAATATCTATTTCCTCTTGGCTTATATCAAACATTTACCTGATTTTGAAGTATATTGTTCTAGCCTATCTCTCATTCAGTAAGAATGAATCCATTTTGATGCAACAGATGTGAGGTCCTCTTATATGCGATTCAAGTCCAAGCTTTCAGTCATTTCATACAAGCAGAGGCTTGTGTTTTCTGTTTGTAGCTTTGTACTATTACAGATACTGATGTGATGGATGTCAATATCATTTTGCTTTTATGTTTCCAATAAGTCTTGCAAGTGTTGTGTCAGTAATTATAACGGTGACGAATGTTGTCATTGCGTAAAAAGTAACATTTGTATAAAAGAGAAGTGAACATCTGTATCCATGTTGTCTCATTTGGTCTTCTTTGTTGCAAACACAACAAATAAACTAGACATTGAAAAAGGAAGTGAATGAATGCTTTCTTTATTTTTAACACAAGAGTGATGAATCATATGATCCTCCATCTTGGGAACCAGAATCCCACACTGCTTTCAGTTATCTAACAGTGTTGAAAATATTTTATCGAATGTTGTAACTATTGTTTTGGGCAAAGATAAAAATGTCTGGCTTGTTGCCCCCACCCCCTCCTTTTTGTCTCCTATCTTCATGTCCCTTCACTACCATCACAGCCACAGGAAGGCCCTGGCAGCCCGAAACACTGATACTATCTCTACGCTCCTCATCTCTGTCCTCCGCTGTGTCGAAATCTTGCCCATCCCACAAAGGGAAACCGCTGGTGTACAACGGTCCATGACATGACGTCCGTTTCTGTGGGTAGACAACTTATGGTAAATAATGTGCCAGGTGCTTGATATGTTCCCTGATGAAGGATGCAGAATGAATGAGAATAATGACGCTTAAATGTAGATACTGGGGTTATATCACACTGTTTCCTGTGAGAAAGATGTGTTGTTTAAAGGTGCAGTGAACTGTAATCAAAAGCTGCTTCTGTAAAGGAAGCACTGAAGCTGCTTTCATATTTAAATCATCTTGGAAGATATTTTTTATGTTAAATTAGGGTTGATTGTCAGAATGTTCAAATTGGCAGATATAAAAGACAACTGTTTTTTTCCAAGCACAAGCAATTATTTGTTTATTTAAGAAAATATTTGACAAAGTTTTGCTTTAACAGTGCAATAATATAAAATTATAAAACACATTCAACAACATTAAAAATCATATCTTATATCAGCATTATTTCAAGTAATCCCACGCCGGTTTAGTGACAAAAGATAGAGTATTATACAGAGAGAGATACTTAGATTTCATTGAACCCCCCTACAAACCGCAGGTTGTGGTGTAACCTTGTTGGGCAACTACACTTACAAGCATCTCTGACGATGACAAGAAGTGTCAGGTAGATAATTAGGCAATGTTTGTTAAATCAAATCATATAACAAATCAGTCTAATTCACAGAGGGCTCCTCTTTTTAAAGGGTCTGAGAGGATTGTGGATGTGAAGATGTTGTCCTCAGGAACTTTCAGGAAAGTTAATTTTTGGATTTGTTAAATAACTGTTGTGTACACCAACTTCTCCTTAAACTCCTTTTCTCCATCTAACGTAGCTGTTTTACAAATTGTGATATTCACACTCACTGAAAGTTTAGAACGTGCAATGGCTTACATTTACATTCAAACCCATCTCATGTCTTCCTACTAAATGTTTGGGTGCTTCATGAAGTTCTAAAGTACAGGGCTGTAGCCACAATTTGAGCAATACTGAGGAAGTAATTCTCCTCTCACCCAGGAAGTTCTGAACAGATACCAAAACATTCTGATTTTTATTCATTTATTGGATTTTAAAAAACATTTTATTTATTCAGTTAACTGTATATTTTCTGTAAAAAAAAAAAAAAAAAAAAGTAAAACCTAATCCACACTGCCCTGAATTTCACTGACCATTTGCTAACCTTTAACTAGGTCTGGTGGGCCTACCAAACTTCTCCATGTGTTGGGGTGTACATATGGGGCTGTAGAGACACACTGTATGTATGCATTCAAAGTTTGGATGGTGGTGTCTTTTTATTTGCCCATGTATGCTGCAAATGTTAACATGTCTAGCTGACTAGCACACTAACAAGAGCAGAAACGTTGCATTGTTTTCAAAGGGATTGGGGTTAACTAAATGATTATAGATTATGCCAGAAAAATATCTGTTGCGGGCTGGAACATCCAAAGAGCTGGAAACATTAAACAAGCTACTTAAAACAGGGTTTAAAATCTGCTAGCGACAGTCAGCCAACTAAATCCCACAGTTGTCTGCTAGGAAGGAGATGCTGCTTTTTCTTTCTTCTGTGTGTTTGAGTGTTAAATCTACCACCATTATCTGTGTAAAATGAATATGTGCTGTGCGAGAGCTTAACAGGTATAGCAACAGTTTACAGGGCTTAACGTAGTAATTGTAGAATATAAACTCCCCCTGGCTGCTATGACCCCCAACATTTCCAGGAGACATGATCTCAATGTCCTCAGTGGTCGCTACAGCCCCGCCAGTGTGTTATGCTTTCTCTCGTCACAATTTTACAATATGAAGCTATAACTAAGCCTTATATCTGCCATTGAATCCACACAAACTGCTCCATTTTCAAACCTACTTCTTCTATAAGTGACTTTTTCACAAATGGTTGCCTTTTGGTGAATAATCAACAAGGAGGCATTTGAGGACTGCCTAGACACTAATAATGAATATGACGCCTACAGTTAGATGATATTACCAGGTACAAACGTGGTTCTAGATACTAGACTCCCCAGCTACTCCCTCCTCAGCTCCATGCAGGTGCCTCTGTGACAGGATATGTTTGAGAGTGTCCAGCTCCTGTGTCAGTTGCCCTATCCTCATCTGCAGCTTCTGGTTTTCCTCCTGCAGGTGCTGGGCCCTCTGCTGGGTCAGCAGGATCCTCCTGCGGGCCTTGTCCCGGCTCTTTCTCACAGCGACATTGTTCCTCTCGCGTCGCATACGGTACTCTGCACTGTCCTTGCTGATGCTCCTCTTGTTTACCGGGGCCCGCAGACTTGGCAGGAGGAAGGAGGAGAAGTCCTGGAGGTCAGAAACACAAATATTTTTAAGTTGCAGGGAAGTAGAAAATGAAGAGGAAGTTAAAAATCTATATCACAAACACACACTTGCTGATTGTTGGCGTGGCTCTGGTGGTGGTTTGTGCTCCCTGCGGTCGAGGTGTTGCTGAGACAGGAAGTGGTGTACGGCAGGTAAGGCAGCCCCATCATCTGCTCAGCCATTCTGTCATCACCGCCAACTCTCACCAGCCCCTGAGACTGGCTGTACGGGATCATGTCCATCTGAGCCAGCTGATTGGTCGACGCAGCGTGGTTGGAAGTGGCAAGGTTCAACGTCTGGGTGTGGGCCTGACCCGGGTACGAGGTCGCCCACTCCTGGATGACAGAGGACACCCTGGAATCAGACATCTGCAGGGGGTCGGAAGCAGAAAACAATTAGGTTTTTCTTTTTTGAGTTTCATTTTGCTCTCTGCTAAAAAAATTTCAGTGGTTAATATTGTACTTTTTACTCCACTGCTTTTATCTGACAACTAGTGGTTTCTTTAAAACAGAGATTAAACTATTATACAACATATATAATGTATTTTAATTAGCTTCAATCGACTAACGACAACAGTAAAAAGCTGCTTACATGTTATTGTCCTGGTATTATTAATTAAAAAAACTCCCTGAAAGGCCTCACATACCGCTGTATATAGTGTACTTTTACTTTTGACAGTTTGAGTACATTTTGCTGATAATACTTGTGTACTTTCACTCAAGAAAGATTGCAGGGCTTTTACTCATAATTAAGTTTTTTTATTTACTGTTACTTAAGTAAATTATCTTAATAATTCTTTCACCACTGCCTACAAATATGTAAATCTAATCTTTTTATGATGAAGGCAGTTTATTAAGTCAGACGTCTACGGGAGGATGGACGGTTGGGTTTCCACGGAAATTATTAAGTAAGTAAATGAACAAGAGACGTTTTGGCTGCTCCTTCTAAATATATAGCTGGTGGTAAAATTTCTATCATTAACTAAACAAACAATACAAAATCAATTGTTACAAATGACAGATGCACTGCTGGGGCAAATAACTGACAATTTATAGGTACAATAATAGTACAGCTGAAACAATGAGTCAATGATTTGTCAATTGGTAGAAAATTAATCAGCAACAATTTTAATAATCAGTTAATTATTTAAGTCATTTTAACAGTAAAACATTAACTGGTTCCAGTTTCACAAATGTGAATATTTGCTGTTTTATTTTCTTAGTCTTCTATGACAGTAAACTTCAGGTTTTGGACTGTTGGTTGGACGAAACAACCCATTTTAATATATAAACCTTGGCTATGATGCATTTTTCATTCTTTTTTGACATTTTATAGAGCAAATGATTAATCGGTTAATTGAGAAAATAATTAGCAGATTAATAGACTAACTATTGTTAAATGCACCTCGACATTAACACAAAACACTGACAAAAAACAGCGCAGTAAAAACTAAACAGCAGACTATTAGAATATGAACTCTTTCGAACTGTCTCATACAATTTGACAGCGATAATGTGAGTATGAATGTAGCCGTAACCTATGATTATTGCCATTCTTCACCTCCTCTTTTTCAATCTATCTGCACAGTATAGAAATTACATATTTTTAATAACTTAACAGTAACTCCTAACTTTACTTTTTACTCTGCTAACTGTTCAGAGACCCAAAAACCTGGTTCCATTATAACTATAACTTTATTATTCCTATCTGTTTTTCTTCCCAGAGTCATTAATAGAGGTATATTTGTTTAATATCTACACACTAATAAAGTAATGATCTGGCTTACCATGACTTAGCTCTCCACAAACTCTCTGAATATTCTTCAGGTTCCTCTGACAGTTCGACTGAAAATGCTCTGAAGACAGACAGACAGACAGACAGACAGGTACCCCTCTGATTATCTCACCATCACTTCCCATAACCCCCCCCTCTCTCTCACACACACACACACACACACACACACACACACACACTCTCTGTTTTAATAATAATTAAGGACTAATTGAGGCATTTTGCTTTAATAACTTTATGTTGGGCTCTTTGTTGGGACACTGGTGCAGTATGAGCTCTAACATTTTAACACAGCAACATTACAGCAAACAAACAGACCTTTTGTATCACTAATGTCCCTCTGCGGCTTCCGTAAGTTACACTGAGATCAAAATGGCTGCCCCTGTTGACAACGTGAGTAGAGCTGAGCTCGCTGCTAGTTAATAAAACATGTATTGTGTCTTTATACAGTGTCTGTTCACGTTGTATACCTGTATGAGAGTTCACTGTGTACTTTACCGGCTTTGACCCGGGTTTGACCCGGGTTTGTCCCGGGTCAGTGATTAAAGGCTGGGACAGTAGTGACTTAAGCTAGCAGCTAGCCGCCAGCTAACTTACTTTTTAGGAGCATTTGTTGACGTTAGCCACGTTTTGCTGTCGTTAAAATACTCCCTTGATACATTCGTGAAATAAAGGGTGTTAGCAGGCCTTCTTGGCATTGTATTTCTGACTTGTAGTTTTACTTTCTGACAGGATTTAATTGAAAGGGATTTGTCCAAAGCTGTACAGCTGCTGAGAAGTCTGACCGAACAGGTGAGAAGTGTCTGTGATCTTATTTTATCATTTTACTGCTCTGAGGCCTTTATCAGCGTACTCTGAGCTCATGGTGACATATCACAGGATAACGGTTTATAATCCTGGTGCTGCATTGATCATTGACTGATGTTGTGTCTCTTTAACCAGCTGATCATATAGAGGTTGTGTAGGTACAAGTCTGAATAAAAGCTGAATCTCTTTTCTCTGTAGGTGGCCTCAGTTACGAGTCATGTCCGTGATCTGCTGACACAAGTCAAAGATGGAGCATTGAAGACATCGAAGGTGAGCAAGGACTTGATCAGAACTGTTGTTAATGATATAAATAAAATAATGAACTGGATTAACATCTTCAGTGAAGCTGAGGCTTTTTGGCCCTCTTGGCCAGAATCAGCTGGTTTTGGTTATTTGATTCACTGCAAACATGTGAAAGTACACAATTGAAGGTTGATTTAAATTCTTCCTTGCTCTCTTTTGCATCAATATTTGATATTAAGCTGATGTGTTAAGTCTTTATATCTGGTGACACACATGGATATGCTTTGCTCTTGCCTTTGTGCGATGTAATGTCCAGATTCCTAACTTTTAAAGATCTTTCATGGTTTGGTTTTTGCGAGGTTGAGTTTGGACTATTTTCAGGGAAATAGTTTTATGGAGGCATGTGTAACTGACAGCTTAAAGCTCCCCTCCACACATGTTTTAAGACATATATTTATATATTTATATTCTGCTTGGAACAATAGTGTGTGTTATTTCTGCAAAAAAAAAGTATAATGTCCTTACTTCACTGTGAAGTCCATTCTCAGTGTCTGTGCACTGGTGGCCTCAAGTTTCTACAACACACTTGTATAAGTTGTTTAGTGGACCAGGGTTGACCTACAAGCTATTTATGATGTCACAGATCATGCTTATAAGCACCGCCCCTTTAAAAAAAAAAAAATATATATATATATATATATATATATATATATATATATATATATATATATATATATTTTCAGTGAGCACAGAGAAACGTTCCACTTTCAGCATGAATGTGAAAACATCCTTCTGGTGTCAACCTCTGCACATACATCACTCTGCACAGTGAACTTCAAACATCACACTGTAGGAACAAGAAGAAAAACATTTTGGACTTTAAAATTCATTAAAAAATTGTAATGAACAAATGTCAAACCATTTGACTCCGGTCTGGACCAGATAGACCGCCTTCCCTGACTCTCTGTCCATCTTCTCTCCCTGCAGGGTTTGTCTTTCCTGGACCTTCGGTATCACCTGCTGCTCTTCTACCTTCAAGACCTCACTCACCTGATCAGCGTCAAAACAGAAGGAGGCAAAATAAAAGACAGTGAAGCCTTGAACAGAGTGGTCACCATAAGAACGGTGAGCTGATTGTAGAAACAGAGCACTAATAGTAAAGCTGTTTATTCTCATCTGTCCCGCTGACACAGCATCTTATTGCTTTTCCATCCTGTTTTTTTAAAGGTCATGGAGAAGATGCGACCGCTAGACCACAAACTGAAGTACCAGATCGATAAATTGGTGCGCACAGCCGTCACTGGCAGTTTAGGTAAGACTGATTTCATGTTGGTTGCCAAGCATGGATCCACCAAAGATGTCCTACCTTCCATATTTCACAAGTATTTCAGTATATAAAAATGTTTGTTTTTTTTATATTTCAGCTGAAAACGACCCACTGCAGCTGCGTCCGAATCCTGAGAATCTCATCAGCAAAGTAAGAGCCCAATGTCGTGGTCATTTTAAATCAGATTTATTTTATTTGGGTGGCAGAGTTTATCATGAATGAACTTTACTGATTAAGTATAAAAAAAGAACATGTAGTCTTATAAGTGTCTGACTGACTTTGCTATTTGCTTCATCAACCAGTTGAGTGAATCTGAGGAGTCTGAAGGTGAAGCTGAGAACAAGGCCGAGAAGAAAGCAGCCCACTCTAGTGGCAGGAAATATGTACCGCCAAAGATTGCCGCAGTGCATTATGGTAATGTCATTTGTCTTTTTAAACAGGTTTTTCTTTGTTTGCTTGTCAAAAAAAAAAAATCTCCTTCTAGTCATTTGATTAAAGAGGGTGGAAAGTTAATAACATTAGGAGTGAAGCACAACACTCTGCTTCTTTTGTTAGAATTAATTTAGAAAGCATTTATCTGTGCTATTTTCCCATGTTCACGTGTATCAAACCCCCCCCCTCACAAATTCTCATCTCAACCTGTTTCCTCCAGACGGTGACATGACAGAAGCAGACAGGAAGAAGGCCCAGGCAGAGCGCCAGCGGCGGGCTGCCCTCAGAAGCTCTGTGATCCAGGAGTTGAGACAGCAGTACAGCGACGCACCAGAGGAGATCCGGGACAGAAGAGATTTCCAGAGTGAGCGGGACAGCCGCGAGGAACTCCACAGGTGTTTACTCCTTCGCTTTATTTCAGTAGGCAGACAAAGATCTGTTGTAGAGCAAGACAGTGGGATTATATTTATCGTTATATTATGATTTGAGTTTCTATCAAAAATAACTTTTTATTATGTTTTTTACTTCACAGGAAACATTATGAGGAGTCAATGATGGTGCGTCTCAACATGCCCAAACGCCAGAACACCAAAAAGAGAGGCATGATGTCCATGTCCGGCCAGCTGAGCGGCATCACACACTTCAGTGATATCTCAGCACTGACGGGCGGCGAGGGCGGGCAGGTGAGCACCGCAGTGACATATTTACACCAACAATGGAACACATTTCACTCACTGGGCTAGGTTGAAACACTGTTGTTGGTAGAAAATGGCAGTTTTTGGTCCGGAACAGTTTGGCTCAGATAGGGCAGGAATTTCAGGCTCTAATCAAGCAGTACACAGACTGACCTGGACTGAGTCTGGACTGGACGTATTATTTATATTTACTATTATGCAGCATAATTAACGTAGGACTAAACACATCCGTTGTGTGTTTTTGAAGAAGTCATACATTTGTGTATCTCGGTGACTCAGCTGTCTGGTGCGTTGCTGGCAGAGCTGGCAGCGGTTACACTTTGTGCCTACGCAGGTTTGGCATGTCCACCCTCTCTGGACTGTTTCCTGTCTCAGTTCAGTCCGCCATCATAAAAAGGACTAATGAGTGAGAGTAATGAGTAGCCAACCTCACGCTGATAGTCTGTTCCACCGCCTGCAGATGTGGAAAATTCATTCAGCTAAATGTATTTAAGAGGACTTGGAAAATCCATGTGCTATGTTTAGATTTTGTACTGAACATAAGAAGCCTCAGAAGAATCTTGCTTAACAGGCTCATCTCCGTCCAGGATGAATGAGGGCATTGTGGGCTGTTTTTATTTAGATCACGTTCTTCTTCTTAATGTGGCTGCTGGTTCTAACACTTTGTCTTTATTGGTGCAGGATGGGGATAACCCTCGCCCCAAGAAAAAGAAGAAAATCATGAAGAAGAAAACCAAAAGAAGAGGTGAGCGCATTCAAATATACGGGATGTTTTCCTGAAATTAAAAAAAACAAAAAATGGACAAAAACAAATTATGGTTGATTAACTTAAATTGTCTTAACTCATAATTGTCAGTTTCTCTTATTTTAGAACCAAATGTTTATAAATGATTCAGGTGTTGTGTGATTTAAGAACAAAACAATTGTGCTATTAATGTGGATTAAGAGGACCTCTCCACGACTGTACAATGTTGAGAAATGGAAAAGAAACAACCACGGATTAGTGCTTTTATTTTCATTTGAACTGTTTCCTGTATAATAATAACCCATGTCGTTCTCCACAGCTTTTAAGAAGCACAGATGAACTGGAACATGATGTCCACTGATGTAAGGAGACCAAATGATGACATGAGGAGGATTTCAGCCGGGCGATGTCATTACCAATAAACCAGCGATAACTTCCCACCCCCTCTGCATAGTGTACAACCTTTTCATTGTTTGTAGAATAAACATTTACTGTTGACTCTTGTGTTTGGGTGTTGTTGTATTTATCTCCATTAGAGGGCAGTCACATTGCCTCGTCAGACATGACTATCTATTAGGACAAAACCTGTAATTCTGAGTGAATTTGCAGATTCCTTTGTTCCTGCTCCGGCTACTTAGCCCCCGGTAAGGAGACCCGTGATAAAAGAGAGGACATTATATGCAGCAGAGTTGCTGGTGCAGCAGGCACACCAGTATGTGTGTCACTAGGTTACACTCAGCATGGTGCAAACATTAACCCTGCCTTTTGTGCAGTCTGTTAATGCGTTCATATAAATCCTTTAATCACAGAAAAAAATTAAATTAATTTCATTTTGCTGTTTGGGTTTCAGGGTCTTTGTGTTGGGGGTGGCTATCATGATATCAGTAATTCCTTTATGATAATCAATATAATTTTCACTGATTGACTACTTACACCCCAACCACCTAATGTTACTCATTAGGAAACCACATGTAGATACTATTAAACTTATCCAGAGAAGCAGTCAGGGCAGAACAAACTCACACAGACACAGTCTCATTTTTACACAATGTCTTTATTTTTTTTTTTTTTTTTTTCTAATTACAGACTCATGGGTTAAAAATAAAAATTAAAAAAAAGCAAAACATTTGTTCAAACCCACTCCCCCTTTTCAAAAGGAAAAAGAAAAAGTCTCCACACAAACCCCACCCCTGACTTTCCCCACCCTATAACAGCTCCGGCCCACTCCATTTATTAAATTAATAATCAATGCCGTAAGCTCATCAGCCTTCCTCAGACAAGCCGTGACTGCACTGCGCGTAGTCAGAGAAAGGGGGCGCCTTAAGGTCCGCACTGTACACCCCAAAAAACACCCTCGTCTCTGGTCCTGCCTTCCTCACTCTCACGCAAACTTGCCTGCCTGCCACTCAGCTATGTTGGCTTCAGCTCTCTGTATATAAATCATGTGTTGTGTTGGCTGCCTGTGAAGTGCCGCCTGTACTGCAGTGTGCTGTGGTGTATGTTGAACAGGTGTGTGTGTGTGTGTGTGTGTACGTGTGTTTGTGGTCCGTGTGTGTGAGTGAGTCGAAGTGTGAAAGGGACTAAAAGCATCATCAGCGTTTGCTGTTGTAGTAAATGCCCCCTGCGGTGGGCCTGTGGTCGCCCTGCCCCCCTCCCCCGCCCCCCCACACGGACAGGATGGGGTGAGTGTGCATAGCGGGAGCAGAGAGAGAGAGAGACGCTGCGGAGACAGTGGGGGGGGCCTGCGCCACCTGGGGAGGGGTCGTCAGCCTCCACTGGTCCTGAAACCTGAAACGACAAGAAGTGGTCTAATATACAGAGAGAGGAGGGGGGGGCAGGGGAGGGGGGGAGGAAAGACTGGAGACAGGGAACACAGAGGGGGAGTGGGGAAAAAGGGGGAGGGAGGGGATGCAGGGGTTGCACGAAATAAAAACATTGATGCCTGTCAAAAGAATAAAAAGGAGCCTTGGCCATGCCTGAGTTGGAGGTGACAGGTATGGATGAGTGGTGGGGGGGGGGGAGTGGCAGCACAACGAGGAACCCCGCCCACGAAGAAGAATAAACAAAAACAAATAACAAAAAAGAAAATCTATGCATGTACAATCCCACTGAACACTGAAGGTCCATCACTGCCCGGAGAGCAGTGGACAGAGAAAAACACAATCCATGGTGTGATGAGCCAAAGAAGAGGAGGAGGAGGAGGGAGGGGAAGAAAAAGCATGTTATAAAATGCATGGAAGGTAGGGGTGAGAGGGGGCAGAAAACGGCAGACACAAAAGGGGTTGAGGGGTGGGGGGGAGGGGGTGGGGGGAGGTAATGATATACTCCAAACCACAAACTTAAAACACAACAAATACTCTGGCTAGTGGAAATTTCACATATGTACGGTACATTAAAAACAAACGAAAAAAAAAAAGTACAGTATATTTTCTTGTTGCCGTTTTCCCCCCACAGGTTTTTTTTTTTTTTTTTTCTCTTGTTTTGGTGGAGGGTGAGTAGGTGGGCTGTGTTGGTGATGGTGTGAAAGCAGGAGGTCACAGCCAGACCAAAGGAGACACATCTGCAGCCTGAGATACCATCATCTTCTCTCCCCCCCATCCCACCCCTCAAAACCAACAAAAAACAAATAAAGAAATCTGCCACCGTATTCTTTCCTCAATGGCCAACGTATACCTTACCAGGGGTGACCGCATCAACCTCCGCACACGCACGCTCACACACAATCGCACACTGCGGCCAGTCAGTCTCTCTGTCCAGGAGAAGTGTTTTTTTTTTTTTCCTTTTTTGTCTTTTTTCTCTCTTCTGGGGATTTCTTCTTTTATTGTTGGGGAAGGGGAGGACTTTTTTCATTGGGATTTTGGGGGGTTTTCTGTTTTTTTTTCTGTTTTTTTTTTTTTTTTTTTTAAATTGGAACAGAGAGGGGGAGAGGGTTGATAGTAAGGGAGTGTTGGGGAGGGAGGGAGGGGGTGTTTAGTAAGGGGAATACCACGATGTTGTTCGCCCTCGGCCCCTGGAAAAGAGAGAGAAAAAGAGGGTGAGTTTTTTTCTGGTTGGCTTAAGAAGACGGAGACACCAATTTCCTGGTGTGATATAATAGATATGTGTATGTGTGTGATCATGGGCACAGAAAGGGTCTGCTGAAATTTCAGTCCAAGAAATAAACTGAAGGGGAAAGAATATATTTATAGATATCAAAAATGAATGACAGAATGTTTAGGACAGTGTTCACAAATCACTAAATAGACATACCATGTTAACGGTATTGTGCCTTTGATCTTACAAGGTGTTGCGTTACAACAGATCAATCTGGAAGAGTAGACTACAGTGCTGAAAGAAGCTGAAAGCAGCTTTGTAAAAGAGAGGAAAAGTGTTTATTTTCCAGATATTAATATAATAATCAGTGTGTGGGTGTGAGGGGACAGCAAAGGCACTCTCTCTCCCTCTTTCTCTCTCTCTCCGTCTCTCTCTGCGAGAGCCACCTCTGGGGTCACTGTGGGGAAAGAGGACAAACAGCACCACACATATACCCCCAGCAAGACACGGTGCACACACATACACACACACATACACAACAATTTGGGGGACAGGACTCACAGCTGCATCATTATAATACACTCAAAACAATGCCCGACACATACAGGAAAAGCCAGGCAGCAGAAGCCACACATCATCCCCTCTCGTCACTCTCACACTCACACACCATTCAGTGGCAACAAAACATAAAAAAGGTCACACTGGGACTGAAACCAGTGGTTGTCGGGCTAGATGCTGAGATCAGGCTGCAGTAATGAACCCTCGTTTCTGGGAGTGAACGCTGTAAAGGTGAATCTGAGTTGAATGTGTGTAGTGTATATATGTTTGTGTATGTGCATGTGTGTGGGGGGGGTGGGGGTGGGGGGTGGGGGGGGCTGGGGTAGGTTTCCTGTACATGCAAGGACATACACTCTACATAAGCAAAGGAAAAGCAAAAAGGTTCTTCCACATCACGAGTACAGTGTGTGCGCCTTCTGGCTCACATCAAAATCTTTGCTCTTCACCATGCCAACTTGGGAAGATGACGAGAACAATGATGTTAATGGATGAAATACCAGAGACAATACTTTTTGCAACCAGAGGCCAATTTCTTAAGTGCGCTTAAACATGAATGATCATCTTTGGTTGTTGGCTTTCAGTCAAGGTGCAAGCGTTTGAGACGCGAGACAAAGGCCAATATTTGGCTGTGTTGTGCTTTAATACCATTAAAGTCTGGCAGATGAGGCACTACTTTAGCCTGCACAGACAACACTCGCCGTGGCCTTGTTAAATCTGAACTTCGTATAAACCGAGCCAATCAACACTTAATATACTTTTAAGAAACGTATCTCTCAGACTGTGATTGCAGGACCATAGCCAGGCACTGTGAAATCTTCCCAAGCACACAATGGGTCAATGCAAAGATTCTGAACTCTCAATGTGTTTTTCTTCACCATGGATGTGTTCCCACAACAAGACAAGGCACCAGTGAAAAGTGTTATTTGGTTCAACACTAAGCCCGATTCTGTTCAACTGCAGCAGTCTAAAGTGGACTAGTGATGAATTCCTGATGTAGCAAAGCAAAACAGCCCTTCTGCTCTCCTCTGCAAGACGTGATGAAGGCCAGTTCAAGTGGAACAACTGTATGCATGCTATTCTCTGTGGGTGATTACATATTAACCAGTGCTCTAAGATAATGGAAGATGTACTATGCAGTTATCAGTGATACCCTTGAGGCTGTTTTCTATTATTCTAAGTACAGTCTTACTATTGGCAACAGCAGAAATCATTTCATGACCTTGGAACTGCCAGGCTCAATCTGACTGCTAGTGAGCGGCACATTCAAAACTTTAACTGTTAATTTGTCTAATTTGTATTTTTTAAGCCCGGCCCTTTGAGGTTAATGGACTTTTTCTGCCCTTCTGCTGGATGTGATGTCCAATCTTAATCACATAATTTAAAATCAGTCAGGCAGAGCTTCAAAGATCAATCACAATATCTCTCATCCACAGATAAAATCCAACAAGCTAACTTAAAGCCTTTAAAGTCAAATGCAAACAATGCTAACAACCTCTCAGCTAATAAACTATCAATTAATACCAGTACTTTTTGATTTGATATTAAAACCCCCTCAGCTTCTCAAGTCTTTGTGTGCCTTGTCCTGCAGCTCGGGCCAAATCCCACCGAGTAAGCTGGCAGGGTTAGGGTTTCTTGGTATGTGTGGGAGTGGCCGGGGTAAGTACACAGAGTGATTCGAGAGATTCTGACCTTGAGGTTCAGACACTCTCACACAAAGGAATGAATAGAGATGTAACCCTTTCTTGTGGTTATATAAAAGACTGCCTCGCTGGAATGGGAATTCACTGCACAAATACTCTAATCAAGAGCAAGGGCAGAATTGTAACAAGAAAAACACCAGATACAATTGAATAAATAGGGGCTTGACAGAAGAACTTGGCAAACTGTTAAATCACTTAAATAACAACCTCTGCATGAAGGTTTTTATGTTCTTTCCAAAATAACTGCTGCAGCACATTTCTGGAAAACGTTCTTTGTTGAACATTAAGTAATAAGCAACAGCCAATGCCTGAAGGTTCCAGATGCTTTGCAGGGATGATCAAATCAGAATCTCTCTGTCTCAAAGCTCAGTGCATGTGTGGGGAAGTTGGCATGCTGATCAACACATTTGGCACCACACCTCCTTTCTCAGTCTCAAAGAAAAAAAACAAGGCACAGATAGAGCTCTATGGGGGTTATATGGAGTTTAAAGTGAGATTCTTTGTAGCCTTCAGTTCTCTCTGCCTACAAGGCCTAGCCACGGTTGACATACAGGGGCAGTACTGGGTTATGTTGTTAAATGACCTCAGATTATTTATGCATCATTGCATTTATAGAAACTGCAGCTCAAGTTAACTGCCGAGTATTTTAGATCACATGCTGTAAACACTTAAAGTTTGCAGTGGCAAACCCCATGTGGCCTAATAGAAACTAGACTACAAAGACTCACAGGACCCCACTGCAGAGCTCTGAAGTGAAGCCCATTGAAAAACGGTAGGTAAAAAGCCACCAGAATCCCAGTGCACAACACTGATCAATACCAGGCTCTTTATGCTGCTCAATAATGAGTATTTAACAGGTCTTAAAAAAGGAAAGAAATAAGACTACAAGCAATTTCCAGCTGCAACAGGTTTTTAAACACTACAGATGAGATGGAGCAGCAGACACAACTGACACAATGCTGCAGTAGTGAAGCGATGCTACAGGTCGCTGTACTGATCTCACAGAGCCCAAACCTCTCAGCTAAGCAATAAATGGTCCAATTACAAATGACATCCCAATCTTTCCAAAAGAAATGAAAAACATTAAGTATAGCTACCGGAGCTTCGCACCAGTAACTTTGTGTTATCATTAAGTTGCAGGAAATGGCATTGGCACTAACCCAAACAACGGTGTGTGAACAGCCTGGGAAGAACAAACTGATGTGCACTGAGTCTGAGTTTGCCTCTATTGAAATGGTTATGTGTAATGTGGCATGCAATGAGCCCCTCAGTCCCACAAGATGTGACTTCTAACCCACATAACATGTTTGTGCTCCTGTGTTTCTATTAGTTAACACAATCTGCACATCTCAATGAATTTGACACCCTGATGAAATATGGTTTAAATCTTAGACTAATTCTTTATATGGCTGTAATATTTAAAGTGTATAGACCTTTAGAAATGTTGCCTCTTTATTGACAATGCTCCCTGGCTCTCCTGTACTTACCTATTCTACCTGACAATGAAGGAAGTTTGTTTTTCTACATCTCCATTCTCATTTCTTTTCTTCCTCAGTCTATCCAATCCTTTCAATGTGAAAAAAATTCTCTTACACCATACTATCAGTCTATGAATAGAGTGAAAAAAACCTAACTCTGGACACCAAGCGAAGTGACAAACGTCATCCACTGGGAAACTTTCAGACCTGCCCTCGATCAGTTTGTTGGCTTAAAAAAAAGAAACAAACTGTGGGTATTATTACCAGCAGCATGTGCTACGTGTGCACCCATTTCCTCCAAAAAGGAGAGCCTGTTTTACGAGAGCTTATAAGGTAATTTTGCTGATCCTAGAGATTTAATATTTAAGAACTAGTTGTCAAGTTAAAGTACCAATTTATTAACTCTTAATTTCCCATATATCAAATGGAGATGTTCTGGGACTCCTCCAAAAGGAGATCTGCTTCCTTGTCCCCGTCTCCTTTTAGCACAATACAAGGAGCCAAAAACAGCAATATTGGCGCTTTTCTGTAAAATAGTTTATCAACAGACCAACCCCTGTTTGCTCCTCAGCTGAATCCCTCATCTTACAACAAATATCAACAGCATTCATCATAACTGTTATCTACATAAATCTTAAACACCAGCTGGTAATCCTGGCTGGCCCTGCTAGTCTGCATTGTTTGCCCTGTCCTTTCAGTGTAAACGGTAAGTGAGGTGCAGTGCATGCAGGTGTAGTGTTCTCCCACAGTGTCAGAAGTGAGACACCTCGGCGTCAGCTCACCTGAAGGCCCGTCCTCTGCCTCTGGGGGGTGTGTAGCCACTGTAGTAGCGTGCGCGTGATGAGAAGCTTCCTCCCCGTGACCGGAACCGAGCCCGTGGAAAGCCGCGGTCTGTGGTGCTGATGCCTGGTCTGTTTGTTCTCTTAGCGCCCACCTGAGGAGCAAAACACAGGCAAGGGACAGTTGAACAACGACATCCAGTCTTGTGGTTCTCAACTAAACAGCTTCTGTGTTCAGAGAATTAAAGACAATTTTGGAAATCTCTATTTAGGATTATCTTAGTGGTCCTAATCATGTGCCACAGTGACAACAGCATATAAAGCTTTCCATTCAAACCCAGGTTGGGAACACAAACCTACTCTACTCTTAGTCTGAAGAAACAAGAAAGGAGACAGTAGCCACTCTGCCAGTTTGATGGCTGAGCGATTGAAGTAGTTTTTGCCACTGTCACTCCAAACATCAGCATCAGATACATTGAGCCACCGGTGTTGATGCTGCAACTATGTTGTTGTGGCAGTCACTGATTATTTCAGTTACAGTCTGTTCATTTGCTAAATGCACCCAGTATTCTGAGTTTGCCAATTCACAATGATGAAGCCAGTTTCTGAAGACAAGGGATAATCTTGTTTATGCTTCTAATGGAGAGAAAATTAAACAGTCACGCTGCCCTTTTCTTATTTCCACACAATGGTGTTACTTCTGTCATTCTGATCTGTTGCAATGTGAAAAGCTCCCAGTTGCACTCCCTGAAAATTGGGGAAATCTCTTAGCTTTAATTTTATTTTATTTTTTGGCTTTTATTGCCTTTATTTACCAGGACAGCTGAAGACAGACAGGAAGGGGGGGCAGAGAGAGAGAGGGGATGACACGCAGCAAAGGGCCGCAGGTCGGATTCAAACCCTGCAGCAAGGACTCAACCTTGGTACATGAGTTGCCAGCTCTACCCACTGAGCTAACCGGGCGCCCGGAAATCTCTTACCTTTATCTGCCTTCCTCTGAAAAGGGACTCGTCCAAAGCCATGGCTGTCCTAACAGACTCTTTGTCTGCAAACTCAATATAGGCAAACCTGAAAGGGAAAAATGAATCATTCAACTACACAAGCACTGAAATGCAAACAAAAAGCACCAACCTGCAACTAGTATCTTGATTTATTATAGATATCTAAATAGAAAACGAAAATGTAGATTGAACATTTTAAAAAGAACAAATCTCCTTTAACCATTCAGCTGTAGTGCAATGTTATTTGTCCTGGTGCTTAATAAAAATCTGTCCACCCACAGTGGGACTTTCTGTTACTTCTCAGCCAACAGTGTGACTTTGTTACATTTTCCACACATCACTGTAATAACTGCCCCTTCACTCATTTTTCCACTGCATAGTGCAAAGTATACAATGGTTTATTACCCCTTGGGATGCCCTGTGTATTTGTCACATAGGATAGTGACTCTGTTTACTGAACCGCAGCCATGAAAATGAGCCTCAAGCTCTTCTGCCGTGGCACCGTAGTCCACCTGAAGAAAGAGATGATAAATGTTAGGCATTAAGAGAGCTGCAGCACCAGTACCTGAGCACGTGCACTTAAAATGAAGATTTCATTTATTTTTCATCCGCCTGTGCTTTAACATTTACATTTTTATGAACGCCTGGACCAAGATTCAAAGTTAAATGTTTACGTCAATTATAATGTACTAAATTAAGACAAAAAAAACCCCCCAGAAGATACAATCCAAGTTTTATATAAAGAGGCTGAGGCATAAAAACATGGAAACTCAATTATCAAGTACAGTGACTATAATAAAAAGTATTTACCCCCTTGGAGTTTCTACAACATGAAATCAAAGTATAATCAAGATTTGACACTGAACTAGGTCAAACGTCTTTGACAAGCAATCAAAATGTTTCTACAAGCCCAGTATTCATTATAGCTGTGGGCTGTGTTTATATGAGTCAGATAGTAAATAGAGTGAGATCACCAATGTGCATCAAGGTGGGATCTTTGGGTTAATTTTCCTTGCATTTGTAGGGTCAAACTGCTTGTTAGTCAATTTCTTAAAAAACAACTTAATCATGAAAACAAAGGAACATTTAAAACACAAATGTGAGTGAATATCCCTTACAGCTCAGTGAGGTTAATCCCCCCCAAAAATGGGAAGAATATGGCACAGCTTTAATTGTGTCTATAGCTGGCTGACCTAAAAGCGTGGTGCCAGTGTGGGAGGCTACTGAAAGATCACCAGTTGCAGCTTTATAGCAGAGGAGCGAAGAGAAAGCCATTGTTAGCTAGAAAAAACACAGGAGACACTGAAAGTAAAAGTTGGTTCTATGTTCTTAAGAGATAAAACTGATCAACTGTGGTCATCATACTACATGTTGTTTGGCAAAACTAAAACAATGCACTTGGGAGTCATTTTCCAGCAAGACCACAGCCCAAAGTTGATGATAAGTCATTAAATTTGTCATGTGAAGCACCTTGTGTCTTGAAGAGTGCTGTGAATACTTAAAAACAAACAATATCAAAGTCCTGGAGTGACCATGATCCAAATCAAATCAAGCATTTGTTACAGGACTTGACAATTACTTTTCATTCAGTTATCTTGTTAGTTCAGATAGTCCAGAATGATGCACAAAGCTGATACCAATCTTCAGACTCAAAAAAGAAGTCCAAAGGGGGTGAGTTTTATAGGCACTTTATGATTGAGTCAAAATCCTCCTTGAAGATTTTTTGCTTTAACGACATCTGCAAGAAGTTGCAACGGTAAACAAGACAATGTGTCCAAAGTAGCATCTGTATCACACAACTCACATTTCCGACATAAATCGATCTGCCATCTGCTTCCATCTTTTCCTCGATGGACATGATGACGGGGCCGACTACACAGGAGAGAGAGGGGGGGGGACAAATCTATATGAGCCACAAAATATTTCAAAACAGAAGTTTTACAATCTAATGTGAAATAAAGTGCACCTACAACTGGCAAGTCCATCAAATGACAAGAACGGAAGAGCAGTGTATCAAACACAGGTCTGGGGGCAACATTAAATTTCCCATTTGAGGTCAGGATTGAGGGAAGTTCCCTGGGTTTTGTATTAGCTGAATCTGGTGTAGGGTTACATAGGCTGCTAAATTAAAACACATATACCTGAAAGTACTGCATCATTACCTTCATTCAACATCATTCTGTTTCTTGATTTTTTGTTACAATTTAGCGAAATGAACCACTACTTTAAACTTTTAACTGTCCTATAATATACGACTTGCTTTGTAGATTGAGCGTCAAGTGATCATTTTATTAGAGTGCGAGTCTGAAAGAAGTCGCACGCTGGAGTATGCGGGCAGTATTGCTGAATTAATAACATAATATTAATAAAACATGCTTTATTAAACTAACTCAGGTACCAACTATAGAATTGCATATTTTTGTCTAACTTTAAAATAACTTTCAAGTCTTTGCACACCAGCACAACATGTGGGTGGTTTTCAAAGACAAGGAATTGTACTACCCTTATATCCTATTACTAATCTGAACTATTATTTCAATGTACATTTTGAAAGTGGTTGCGATAATTCATTTTACTGTGAGCCAATTTATTTATAGTGACAAACTTCCTTAATTGGATGATATGAGGGGGAGAGAGAGAGAGAGAGAGAGAGAGAGAGAGAGAGAGAGAGAGAGAGAGAGAGAGAGAGAGAGAGAGAGAGAGAGAGAGAGAGAGAATGTGGACAGATGGGAGAAAGGAGAAAAACAAAAACAAAAAAAACACAAAACGCACCTGGTGGGGGGGCTGAGATTCATCTGTTTCTCCACCTCGTTCTGTAGCTCCTTCAGCTTCTCTGCCTCTTCCTCCATCTCTCTCACCCGGGCTTTGATTGCCTCCAGCTCCTGCAATAGACACAAATTCCATTAGAGCCGTCAGTCCATCATGAGCACAATACAACTCACTGAAACATTATTCACACTGACATAGTCGCCAAGGATGACTGATGTGCTACGCTAACAAATGCTGACCAACTACCAACTCTAGCCATGAAAATGCATTCATTAACATCCCTTTGACAACTGCACACCCTAGGGAAGATGGTTCAGTAGCAAGGAGATGCTGAACCTGTCTAAGTGATGGTGCTGTCACAACATCTCAATCTAAAAAGAAGCATGTTTGTGTGTTTCTTCCCTAATCAAAATAAATAAATCACACATTGGGACTACTTCCATCTAAAAAGGTCTGGCTGGTCCTGCACCATCACAACAGTTGCAATGCCTCGCTTCCTTCACATTTCTACATTGTTTTCTCCAAACACAGCCTGAATTTGGCAGTGGCTGACCCCAGCAGCTTTGAAATTACATTTAAAAAGGAATTAAATAAGTGCCCCATTAAGCCATGATATGATTTAGTAGCACTGAAAACATAATGGGCACAGTAAAATTGATGAATCAGTGTCACACGCTCAGTGTTCACATTTCCTGTCACTTCTCAATGAGTATACAGCCAATATACAGAGACCGCATTTAAAAAGAGACAACACAGAATCTAAATGACAAGTAAAAACATTTCTAAATTGCTTAAGTTTTTCACCATGTAAAAGTACACACACAAAATGCAAACAGGCTTATTTCTTTGTTAGAAATACAATATTTCTAGCTGACATGACTCTGGACTCATGCACCTGATGATGGGCATTTGCTATTATTTTATTTTGAAACAGAACATGTCAATAAATAATCTATCAATTAGAAAACACATACATTTTTGGCAGGTTTAATACCAGTGAAATTCAATAATGATCGGTTTGAAACAACTGGAAATGTATTTGAGGCAGTCATGATGATCAGGCATGAGGCCCGAAGAAAAAAATGAACACCAGAAAAACAATCACTGCCACTAAATTAAATAATCTTATGATGAACAGAGATGGCTGTGTCCTCACGTGGGAGCGGACCCTCCTGTCTGACAGTGGTGCACTGCAGCACAGTGGGAGTCATTCCAGCTCCATCCAGGGCTATTGCCTGTGCTGACAGGATTTGTAATGTAAAGGCTCTTTGTACAAGCGGGTGCACTGATGCAGACAGACCACATTAAATTCGGGTCTTCTCAGCAGGGGAGAGAGCAAACTGCACCGTGACACACAGCACGCAATGATCACGGCACCATCATTTCTCTCATCCCCATTGTATCCATGTGCCTGACAATCTCACGCATCAAATGTCAACAACCTCAAGCTACCTGCATCACAGTGCACGTCGAGATCAGAGAAAGTAAACCCCATTCACAGCAAGGTTGGTAAAATAAGCCACCCGACGCTGACACGTTGTAGCTCCCATTTTTGTCGCATATTCAGTGCAAGCTCTTTCACTCCCCTCCCTTCTCTCATTCTCCTTGCCCTAGCAAAACACTGAAGGATGCAAACCCAGCCCCTCAAATACCGCAACCCCCTGCTTCTGCGTTGTATGCCTCTCACTGCCCGACAGACAGTACTACAACCTCAAACCCCCACCTGGACATGCTGCATAGACGTTACCAGGGGAAAAGGCACTTGTGTGCAGGTGCTGTTGGAAAATTAAAATTAGGCCGACTAACCCTGATTGTGCATCTTGAGCCACAATGCAGGGCACAGCGAATCACACGTCCCACCGATGCGCGATACGCACCGTGGTCCAAAATAAATGACAAAGATGGTCAGGTGCATGTCTGCCATTCTCCACCCCAGCTTTGTTAAAATCGGCTAGCTCGTTAGCCAGTCAAAATCCTGTTATCGCATTGTGGTAAATCTAGCTAGCAGGCCAATAGCCCCCCCCCCCCCAAAAAAACACATTAAAAGGTGCAAAGTCCGCATTTTAACTCGTGACAAGTCCCCACGGTTGACAGGTCCTCTGGTCCTCTTAGTTGCAGCACTTGATGCTGGTGCTTGCGATAAGCTAATGTTAGCCTGCTGGCGCTCGGTCATTTGCATGTGCACACACCGGTGCCTGAACTGCAGCAGGAGGCAGCATAATGCTGAATGTAAATGGAATAAAAAATGTCTTTACCGTAAGCAGGTCGCCTCCTAAAAGCGGGTAGACTCGCACAGCGGCGGCTAATGGCGGCGGCCTGTCCTACCCTCGCCCCTAACTGTCTCCTGCATCTCCGTCTCGCATTTTTTTGCGACGAGGGTTCCCCCCCCAACGGCTGGAGCTGCTCCCTGGCGCAGAGAAACTGGCGCCGCTGTTGCGCCAAGATGGCTGCCGACACCACGCATGTCACCACCCATTTCTACTGCACTGCGTGAACCACAATGGCGGTTAATATCGACCTGGCGATAGCAGTAACGCACACGGCATGTGACCAAAAGATTTGTGGTTTTAAAAAAAAAAAAATCTGATCAAATCGGTCGGCCTGCTTTCACAAACTACTCGGATTCCGCCATAACGTGTCCCGGTATTCATGTGGGCTCTCACGGCTCAAACAATGCCCTTCACTTACCGGGTCTTCAATCGCGGCCTCTCCCTCTTCTAACCCCGGTTCTTCGTCACCGACACCCGGGTCTTCCAGCTCGGGATGTCCGGGGTCTGAATCTAGTAGAGATTCCTCCGCCAGTCCGTTACCGAACTCCGCCATCGCCCTGATCCAACTGTACCGACGCGCCTCGTGGCCAAACCAACGTTGCAGGCCCCTACTCACACACAAGGGGGGAGAGTGAGCGGGGCGGCGGAAAGAAAAAAAACGGCGGAAAACGCCGCTTAGTAAAGTTAAAATGGGGAATAAAAACGCTAGCTACAGTTCCAGGCACTCCTCGAGCAGCATGCCAGGATTAACAAGGACTGCTGTTTCACTCGCTACGTTTACGCAACGGTCCTAATTTACGACAGAGAGCCTAGTTTATTTACTTAAACGTGTGTATAAAAAAGGCGAGGACTCTACGCGAGAGCGGCGGCGTCCCTTCAGTTCAGAAATGGAAGCCAGGGGGCGGAGTCATGTATCACTGCGGGCGTACAACTCTCGCTCCTATTGGTCAGCGGGCGATACTAGACAAACCTCTTTCGCGTCTGCCACGATCCCATTGGATAAGCGCACAGGACTTTCCGGTTCCCAAATCGCATGTGCGCCTTTAATTGGATTACGCGTCTGTCGATCATATCTGTGGCAGTCGTAAGTAGACAGGCAAAGCCAATTGTTCAGCTAATTAATACCAGGAACATGTGAATGGGTCATATAAATTGTCTTCCCCAGTGTGACCTTAGTGACCTTTGTCTAGGTATGCCACTCAGGTAAAACCTCATTATATAATGTTTATATGAATAATTAAACCCTTGTCTCTCTCTCTCTCACACACACACACACACACGCACACACACACACATACACACACAAAGGAACAAACACATGCCTCTACAGCACAGCAGACAGATAACCTGTGTTGTTCAACTGATTTTATTTCTTTTTCTGTATATCAAAGAAAGCATAATGGAGACCAAACACAAAAAGGCAGGTACAAGTGAGGAGGAAAAAAATAAGCTTAATCAAAAATCTAACAATTCATAACAACACTGCCACTATTATTGTTCAATATTCATAGGAATACCATACTGTTTTTGAGCAGAGGTGGCATTTAAAACCATTATGGATCAATAATAATCAAAAACAGTGATGAGTAGTAATGATAAATCGTATAAGTAGTAGTACAGTTATAACAATAGTGATAATCAAAGTGACAATGAAACATAGGGGAATAAAAAGCAGATCTCCATAAAAACCTATCTAGTTTGGACAGTGCAACACCGTGTCTGTGTGTGTGCGCGTGTGTGTAATCCCAGTCTCGAAGTTAAAGCACTCCAGTCCTTGCTTTACACACAAGATACAGTTTCCAACAGGAGTACAAACTATTACTCACGAAAAGGACAATTGTAACCCTCCTCGTTTCAAAAAAACCACACCAAGTGACTCTTAATGTTGTGTTAATGGCGGTGTTCATTTGAAATGTCTGTAGCTTGTGCAAAAATTGTGGACTAGTGCAAGTGTCAAGCCGTGGGATGTCCTTTACAGTTTGCATTTACGAACACCTCTCCTGCTCTCTGTCGACCTCAAGATTGCTTTTTGGTTTTTGAATGACAGAAAGCAAAGGGAGGATTACTTTGGAATATCAGTTATTTTTAATATATTTCTTTACAAAAGTTCATGTTTTAGTTTTGCATTTTGTTAAAACTATCAATAGTAACATTAATATACAACTTAAACTGAAGGAAAACATCTTTAGTATGTTATGTGTCCTTCAACACAGCACCATCTTATTAGCTCTCAGTCAACACATTTAATGTTTCCCAATTTGCTTCCAAGTTTTGAGTATCCATTAGTCCCATAAGAATACTAGTAATACCCAACTTTCTCCCTTGTCATGGTTTCCAGATATTAGATCTCATTTCACAGCACGTACATTACCAGAATTAGTAACTCTGTATCAAAACTGAACAAAACGAGGGAAAGAAAAACAAAAAAAATACAGGGAACAACCCATTTCAAGCCCTGTTCTCTTAATATTTCTAGAGGCTTGGCTTTTGACCTAAATAAAAATCTTTTACACCAGTTTTTAATTGCTTCTATTGTCATTTGTATAAATATTGAAGTAAATAAAATGAGTACTTAACTTTCCTGTCTTATGCACAGTATTTATGGCAAAGAAAACAATTTACAAAAAAAAACAAAAAAAAAACGGTCTGACCCTCCGTGCCAGGGGAGGATGAAATTAATCCACCAACATTAAAACGAGGCTCACCTGGGCTTTAATTTATATACCTGGTGGTGTTTCTTCTTAAGGCTGTTATATTTCTAACACACCGGTCAGTCGGTGAAAAAAACTTTGATTTTTCTCCCAACAGGTCTGAAGAGCTGCGTTTCAAAATGAGACATAAGAGCATCTGGAGGGAAAGTGAAATCCACAGGATCAAAGAAAGGTGTTGTAAAAAAAAAAAACAAGATAGTTGGTAATTATAGTCCTTGGCCGAGAGAATGCTGACAACTTTTACAGGCAGGATTTGCTATGTTTTAGATACAGATTATGACATTCAGATAGTTCCCCTTCCTCCTCCTCCTCCTCCAAGATGAATATAAAAGCATTTTGGAACAGAGCTCTTCTTCATTTGTATACCCAGGTCTGCTTGCACAATATTATGCTTACACTTAAAGCATTTTTCATTAGACTAGCAAAAATCAATTTATTTCACGTGATTTATATTAAGGCATCCAACATGCATTAAAGTATCTCTCCATAAAAAGACACTTGCATTAGAATGCTTAAAAACATTTCAAACAATGTAAAATGTGTCAAAGTGCGGTATGCCAAGATTCTACTTTCCTCAGCCTCTCTTTTTGCCCTGTCTATTTGGATTGTCGTGAAAACATGTAAATGGGGACAATTCAACAGCCCTATTCTCTCTAAAGTACCTCTTTTTATATCCCAAATGAGTGGACACAACACTCTTCAAACCACACACTCCTGTAGCAAATAAAAAGGTGACAGTCAATACCAGTTCTTCCTCTCCCAATGGTTCTGTCCAGTCATATTATATCCAAGCAATCGTTGCCCTAAAAGTGAAAGTAGGCATGAGAAAAGCAATTCCACAGGAGCAAACTGGGAGTTATTAATGTGAGTATTTTGTGTTATTATCCCAAAAAGTGTTTCCGGGCCTACCGTCAAATGGCCACTTCCAAAGAGGAAAACACTTTTGCATCAGTCTTTAGGGTAGGACAGTTCAAGCATGGCGAGTTGAGTGCCTTTACAAATTATAGGAAGGTCATTGAAGTACAGTAATATATAACCACAGGCTTAGGACCAGAAATGTTTGAATAAAGTGTGTGAGGATTGAGGGAGACTTGAGATGTGTTCATCACTTATCAAACAGCAACTGGTTAAGTGTGAAGCAGCGTGGAAATAGTCTGCTGTTGTATTGGAATCCAGGTGAAATCTATAGCTGAACAGATTTTGAGTCAGTGAAGGTTGAGCAAGGGATAGCGGGTGCAGGGGGAGCCAACTTCAAAAACTAAAGAATATTAGCTTTTGAGGATTAGTGCTCAAATTTGTTTATTAAAATCTGAGGAGCCCAAATGGGTCCAAGAATAGTCAATGTGCAGACCAATCCTGATCTGAGTCTTTAACTGTTGCTGGTGGCCGTCGGTGGAGGCGACTCGATAACCATCTCCCCTCCAGAACCAGCGCTGGTTACAGGAGTGGAATGAGAGCCTGGCACGACACTGCCAGGTCCGCCATTAGCGGTTCCATTCTTGTTGACGAGCGTCGTCGGCTGGCCAAAGTTAGTGGTTCTCAGGGTTGCCAGATGACGTGGGGAGAAGACGTGGGCCCTCGCTGCAGCCCGGGATTCAAAGGAGACGTTGCAGGCGTCACAGTGGCCCGTCAGGGTCTCCTTTGGCACTGGCTGGCCTGCCATTGGGGAAGCTGGAGGTTCAGTAACTGTCAGCTGAACAGGTTTGGGCAGGATGGGCCGATTGGCTTTGAGAGCGTTGTACTGCAGGTAGCTTCCTGAGCTCATGTCCACCTTCCCGCCTGACAGAGGAGACTGGGAACCAGGACCAGGGAGGGAGAGAGGGAATATGTTTAATGTCACATCATTTAAAAGGATTGACTGAACCATCTGACTAATATTCAAGCTATCTATATGCAAATATAATATGTGTTCTTGAGCAACAGTTTGAGTACTCAAAACTACGCAATACCATACTCAAAATAATCAATATATATACTATTCTTACAGTAAAAATGTTCTGCGCACTAGAGTTGAAATCCATTTCATAATATAAATATTCTGACATTTCTAACACAACATGGCAAATATATGCAAAATGTCAAGGTAATCAACTATGCTCAGAAAAAAAAAAAGATTATTTCTAATTACAATGATTTGGCACAAATCATTCGGTTAATTTCCTAATTGTCCCCCCCCCCAAAGTTAACCGTAGTACGATTCTACTGAAAATCAGTTATCACCCAGCTCTTAAAAAAAAAAAAAAAAAAAAAAAAAAGTTCCCCCTTCTCAGTGACCTACCTACCTATCAATGTCTTACTGTATATGCTATAATGTGATTTGGTACCAAAGGCTTTAAGAAAAGTACTCTATAGTAAGTCTACTCGCCAGCTTACCATTTTCTCTTGCTGCAGCCTCCAGCGCTTCTCCTTGGCTCTAGTGTTTTGGAACCAGATCTGCACCACCTTGAGCGGCAGGTTGAGTTCGGTGCCGATTGCCTCACACTCCATGGCGTTAGGGTGGGCACAGGTCTCGTAACAGGACTGCAGGATGGAGAGTTGTAGGCAGGACAAGTGTGTGCGTGGCCTTCGGCTGGATGAGTGGGGCAGAAAGCTGCTTTCCGTTGGGCTTGATTTAGCTATGACCGGGGTGGAGGGGCTGGCCACTTTGGCAGAACTGGGGGTATTCGGGCTGACTGGCGCAATGCTGGGGGTGGGAGGAGGGGGGATGGTACGAGGAGGCGTGTGTGTG
Organism: Dicentrarchus labrax; assembly: GCF_905237075.1. NCBI lineage: Eukaryota > Metazoa > Chordata > Actinopteri > Moronidae > Dicentrarchus > Dicentrarchus labrax. The sequence goes on along the minus strand of NW_026136709.1, from coordinate 8,996,451 downwards.
GGGAGAGCCAGTTGTTCTCTTGATATAGTGTTGATCTTAATGGGGACTTTGTTGGTCCAGTAGTTCAGCCCATTTTGTTTTTGTGGCACCACTGTTGTGGCAGGGGGCCTGTTGTTGATGGGAGTTGTGGGAAGCTTGGGCACCATGCGGTTAGTGGCCCCCGGTCCGGGACCCACCTCGTTTTCATTGTCTTTCTCCTCATCCGTCTTTTCTTCCTCGCTCTCCTCTTCTAGCTTTCGTTTCTGGGCTGGTCGCGGGGCAATGGGGATTGGATCCTTGGGTGGCGCTAAGAGGACAGGGGGGTTGACTTTGGGTGCAACTTTGACCATAGTGACGTTGCTGGTGGTTTCGAGCTTAGTCTTTGGCACTGCAGAAGCACTGCTGCTCACAGGACAGACTGTGGTCGAGGAAACAACCTCCTTGGGCTTGATAGGAACTGGGGTTATTTTTTTCACCACAGCAGGCTTGCCCAGCTCCTTTACAGGCTCTCTCTCTGTCTTCATCAGGGTGCGCACAATTGGAGTAGTTGTGATGCACCCAGTATTATTTGAAGGCGGCTTGTTGGAGAATATGGGTTTGGAAAGGGGCCAGGTAAATTTGATGAGAGGTTTGCCGACTGCTGCCAGGGTCCCGTCACTTATGAATCGGACCTCACCCTTCCGCTCCCTCGCCCTCATGTTCTGGAACCAAATCTGAACAACCTTCTTTGGAAGGTGGACCCACTCTGAAATCTGTTCAAACTCATGTTTCCCAGGGTTTGGGTCTTTGAAGTAGCAGCCATACAGTATGTCAAGTTGTTCAGCCTGAATGATGGTCCTTGAACGCCGCATATCCCGATACCTTTTTCCTTTGGACTTTCTCTGCTGCTGATCCTGCTCCTTTTCCTTCTCTCTCTCCTTGTTTCTCTCCCTTTCCAATAGCGTGGCATTCATCTTCTCTGCTGCCCTCATGTAAATACTAGACTTCGTCATGTTATTGCAGTTGACCAGACTCATACTGCTGTTACAAGAGGGCATGGTAACAGATTCAGGCTTCACCTGGACGACTACCAGTCCTTTGGATGTGGGCCTCAGGCCAAGCCCATCCAGCAACTGTCCCTTCTGTGCTGCAATTTTATCAGCCAGAGATGATGAGGAAGAAGCTGATTTTGAGTTGTTTTTCCCCATGCTGAGATCCAGAGCTGACTCACATTCACCACCATTGGACAGGTAGTGAGAAGTTTGGTTGTGGGAGGAGAGAGAATGCGAGAGAAGAGAGCTGGAGAAGCGTGTGATAGTTGGTGGGTTAGGAAAGATGGGTACCTTGCTCCCATCTCCAACCATTGACGGAGTAAGAGAAAGAACATAGGGGCTGAGGAACTGGGTGGAAAAGGGAGCAAGGGACAGGGGGAGTGAGTGGAGAGCACTGGTTGGAATCTCATGGTGGTCCATAATATGGGACAGTGAGCTTGGAGGATCCCCTTGGGCCTCCAACTCTAAATCCACATCTGGGTCTTGTCTTTCCTTCTTCACCTCCACCTCGTCGCGCTCAAACTCCACCTTTCGCTTTTTCCTCTTGGCCCTCTGACTCCCTCCACCCTCCTCATCTTCATACTCATCCTCCGCGTCGGAGAGAAACACAGTTGTGGAGCGTAAGACCTTTCCTCCAACTGAGCCCTTATCGCCGTGGACCTCAGACTGTGCTTCATTTTTAGCAGGGCTCTCAGGACTGTCCCTCAAAGACCCATTCTGACTTTCTTCATCAGACACAATGACAGAGGTGTATACCTCATTTTCTGAGTCAGAAGTGAGACATGAATCTCCCTGACCCTCCCTTCCCAAATCTCTCTGTCTGTGTTTCCCTCTTGTGCTAGACAAATCCATTGCTTGGCTACCTGAGGCTTCAGCATCATCCTCACCTTCTGCTATAATCAGTGAGCTTTCCTCGTCATCATAGTCATTGTCAGAACTTTGGGCATGCCTTGTAAATCGTGCCAGGCGTTGCAGGTGCTCTAACTCTGTCGCCCTCTGCCTCTGTTTTGCATGTCGGGCTCGGCTCAACCACCTACGTACCTCGTCCTCAGAAAGTCCCACCTCTCTGCCCAGCGCCTCGCAGTCCTCATGGGGAGGACTTGCAGCATCAGCCTCACTACGTGACTCAAAGAACGCCCAGAGAACCTCCGACTGGAACTCTGACAGCACTGGAAGGTCTGGATAAATGGATCCCATTGCATTACAATGGGGTCGAGTTTGGTTGTGAGTTAAGGCATTTGTACTCGAGCTGGATTTTGGGGTGCCAAGAGAACCACAAGGGCTAGTGCCTGATTGTGATTTTTGCGGAGTAGAATCAGGGCTAAGTGTAAGGTTTAGATTTACAGGACTGAGGCTTGAGTTGCTGAGAACAGATGCAGAAGGCGAGAGGTTCTTATTGCGGAGGCTCTTGTCTGTGCCCGCTGGGGAGAGATTGAGGCTAGCTGCTTTATCACCTTCCAGGTCCAACTGATTAGTCGAGCTGTCTCCATCTGTTGTGCTATCTCTACGTCCCTTCCCATTGTCTTCACTATTCTCAACCTTCACTTTGCTTTCTATATTAGGAATCTGTGCAAATTCTTTACTGTCCTCTTCCTTTATTTGATCTGTTTTAATGTTCTCTGTAGTCCAGTTATTCCTGCCCTTGATCTGATCTGAGATCTTCTCTTCAACTGTCTCACCACTGTCCTGCGTTTCTTGATCTCTCTCGCACTTTATAGTGGGTTTTTGTTCTTCCAGGCAGGGCTGCACGCTTGTTTGGAGTCCTACAGAGGGCCACTGGTTCTGTAAGCTGTTTAGTCTTTGGGTTAGGAGGGCTTGCTGGGCTGGGCTGAGACCTACGAATGGCACACACTGGGTGAGGAGCTGACCTTGCTGGTTCTCTTGGTGCTGCTGGGTTTGGGCTTGGAGCCCATTCAAGATCAAGGGCATGACCATTTGAGGCTGAGGCACGAGCTGAGACACGGCAGCACCAGGAGCAGCACCAGCGGCGAATAGGGAGGGGAGGAGGGAGTGTGAGAGGGTGCTGGGACTAGATGTGAGGAGGGTGAGAAAGGCTGAGACTGCCTGAGCTGAGGCTACAGGGGAGGTGAGCAGGGAGGGAGCCACTTGTGAAGTTTGAATCTGCTCTCCGTCTTTTGTTGTCGTCACCATCAATGTCCCAGGAGCAGCACAGCTGGTTGTGGTAGCCAACTGACTGGACCCACTTCCAGATGTGGTCACTACAGCGTTTGGAGCACTGGTGGTGGTGGTGGCTGCTGCGCTGTTTGCAGCATGTGCAACAATTCCAGCATTTCTGCTGCGGGACTGGTGCAAGACAGATTTCATATGGCTCTCAAGGGTGATGGCATGATTGTAAGAGACTCGACATACAGCACACTGGTAGGGTTTGTTTGATATATATGGCCTAGACAGGACAGGAACCAAGAGAGTTTGGGGATCATTTTCCCCACCTTGTTTTGCGGAGCCTGTTGTCATCCTCTGAATGTGGGATGCAGAGTTGTAATGAACGCTCAACGCAGTTCTGCTGGGAAAAGTTTCCAGGCAGGCGTTGCATTTGAACGACCGGGTGTTATTTTCAGCTGGCACACCACTTTTACCAACTGACTTCTCACAGGCGTCTGGGATTTCTGTGTTTTCAGTTGCATTTTGCTGTTTGGCTCCTGTGAGTTGATTTCCCTCCTCTTCTGGCTCCGGCTCAGCTTCACCTCCCTCCTGTTCCATTATTCTCTCTTCCTCCATCTCTTTGTCTCCAAGTGTCTGGGTAGCGTCTGAACTCTCACTAGATTGGCAGGGATCTGAACTGACGTCTTCAGCGTGCTTCAGTTGTGAAGATTCAGCATCTGAAGAAATGAACACATGTTTAAATTTTGTGTAACAACAAATGGAGTATTAACTGATAACAGAAGTACACAATTGCACACTGAATTTAACAGTTTATCGGCTCATATGAACCTTCCCCACCCCCACCCAACCCACATTAGGGGTAATTTTCCACCATTTCAAACACCATTTCAGTTCCACAAAGAGAACCACATTGTAATGAGCTGTTTATGAAGTAAATCAGGTTTGGCCAGCTAAGAAAAAGTCAGTACTTAATACACACCTAATCATTGTTATTATATAGAACAAAAAAAAAGGATGCATGTGTGTTATTACAGGGTTCAATTTTCTGTTCATGATTTTAAATAATTTAAAAAAGTTTTTCCACACTCACCTGTAGACTTTTGAGCACCTTTGTCCTCCTCTCTTGCACTGGCAGCCTTTTTTAGAACAGCCTGTTAAAAGAAAAATGAAAGGAGAGAGTCAGCAAAATTCCCATAGCTAACTTAACTCTGCAACAGCTCCTTTCAGATGAGCTGAATGCTATGTCGCTTTTGAGCAGCACAACATTTGGGCGTGGCACATAGATGTGTGGTTATATTACACATAGCAACCCCGGCTAGCCTTTAATTTGCAAATTACCCTGAAGGCATAAATTAAGTGGTCTTTGATCAGTTCATCCACCAATAAAATCCCCTCTATTTTTTAACACTTTACATACTAAATTGTTATGGACCCATTATAAATAGTGTGTCCATTGAGGTGCTTACTTTTTGCAAATTTATACTTAGGAAATACCGAGGTTCCTACACATTATCCATCTTAATATCCCATACTTTCCAGACTCAAAGTTAAGTTATTCTTTATTAGTCCCTATAGGGAAACTCATTCTCTGCATTTGACCTTGCCTAAGTACTCGGAGCAGCGGGCAGCCACCGTGCAGAGCTCGGGGAGACGTCGGGTTTTAAAATCTAACTGTCAACATAAGGGATGCAAATTGTACGTGTTTCAATTAATGGGATCAATTAATCCTAATTAAAAATAATAAAATAAAGATTTTGCTTATACTAAATATCAACAAATGTGTTTTTATCCTTAAAGCTTATTTTCCACAGCACATTACTGCATATTCTTTAACAGCACTGCATAGCATATGAAACATATAAAGACTTAGAGGCCTAGATACATTAAACACATAATTAGCATACTCAAACATCTCTGCTAACAGAGTCTTATAAAAACGACGCTTAAAAACAACCAAATGTAATGCAAATAATCAAATCGATGGGTTAATTGTTATTATCCTAAATTAATATGCATGTTACATTTTGTATGTATGCCATCATATCACCAAATAACTGCAAGAAGATCAATATCAACAAACCTACACAAGTTCAATCAGCATTTTATTCAAGCAGCCATGCTAAAACAGAGCAAGCTTATTCAGTTTTTGTCATGCAGATTAAAGTAAATGTATACCATGAACCCCTACAGTAACAGAGGGTTCATGTACAATTCACCAGAGAACTAGAAAAGACAACTAAAATCTCTTTTATATGGCTTACAATTTCCTTTTTACTTATCTACTACTTATCCAGACCTGGACAACACTCAAATAAAATGTCATACTCTTCCATATTGTGTAAGGACCCTGAAATACTTTCAAACTAACATATTTGGTCACTGGTTAATGCAAACAATTTAATATTCAAACCATGAAAATAACAAACACTAACTTATTGCTGACGGTCAAAAAATAGAATTTGCACAAACAAATCATGAAAACAATACACTCATCTGTCAACTAATAATTCAACTTCTCTCTTTATTACTAATGTATTAATTGATTATGCAGAAATAGGTGTACGTTTTCCCCGACTGTAAACAATCTTGTCAAATAAATATTTTGTCCAGCTGTGGGTCTTTGGATAATATTTTTAGTAAGAAATGTATTAGATCATTTATGTTTAGACAGAAGTCATTGTATTTAGTTAAAACAGCTGAATAAAATACTAAAATATGATGGACACTGACTTACATTATATATTTAGTAATAACATGTTACACCCATACGCTATTACCTAGTAATTACATACGGGAATGTCAGAGGATTCACATTTTTGTTTAATAAAACTTGTTAAAAAAAGTTGTGCCTATTTTCATGTTTCTTTATTGTGCTTTAGTGAGCAAACCAGGGGATTCATAAAGTTAACCATCCACTGGACACTTGTTCATATACAATATGTACAACAGAGGGTGGACACAGCAAAAGAAACAAATCATAATACAGTAGCTCATCAGGGAATACGGGTTTGGTGAAGTTTAGATATGTGTTTAAGAGTTATTTTGAATGTTGGTGAAAGGCTACTTATGACCACTGTTCCTCTTTGCTGATGCAGTTGTCAACTTGTCACATTGCATAACTTTGCACTGTTTGATACAGATGCCCCAGCAGTTCAGGCATCAACTCTCAGGCCCTTCTCACCTTGAGTGCCTCAGAAAGTTGAACCAACATCTTTGAGTGTCACACACAAACCCTACTGACCTTCATCAAATTTGTATTTATGCAGTGCTACAGCATAGCAAGGCATTTGATGATTAGCCCAACTCCTGTATCAGCCAGCAACAAGTTAAACATTATGCACATAATGAATGTACTACCCACGGTAATCAAGTTCTACCCCTCAGATAGTAAAACTTGCGTGGGGGAAAGAAAAACAAACATGTGAACTCATGATATATTTATGATTTCAGCCATACTTACAATGTCCAGCAGTTTGTCGACACAAGATGGAAGTACGCTGTGTTGCTCAGTGAGATGTAGAGACAGGGAGGATCGGTCAGCTTGTCCTTTTTGGCACAGGGGGCACAGCCACTCTGCCACTCCATTGCTTTCACTGTTCACCGTCTCTCCAGACTCCTCCTACCCAAAAAAGGGTAAAAAAAAGGGATGTTTGTGACTCTTTCTGGAGGTGTTATTATTGATCACAAATGCTGTATAAAGTGTGATGCAAGTTCCTGTGACCACGATCGAGAGGGTAGCTGCACCCACACACATAAAAGCATACTGTTGATTGTTGGTGACCGGCACTTATTATGCATTGCTGTGTTTAACAATTTGAACCCACAATCAAAAGCCAGTTAGCATACCGTTCAATAAGCATGTTGTGTCCTTTTTAATAGTAAAACTAATCCGAGATCAGTATCTCATTCTCCCTGATCTTTTGAAGTTTAATTCCCGACTTCTTAAACAACATTAGCCATGTTTTGTAGGGACATTCCCAACATTTTGTCTGCTATGGCCTAAACACAAATAAACACAATAATGCAACTGTTTAAACAACATCTCTGTAATGTAAAGGAGTATCCATCTAATGCTTTCATTAGATTTTACATTGCACTCTACATAAAAGACCTATTGTTTCATGCCGCTTTGCATTCAGTCTTAACTTTCAACTAACTGATCTGATATGTGCACATGAAACACATTAAATGTAGAATATACTGTGGTAACACTGCACAAATTATAACATGCACTTCCAATTTACAATGAGCATACTGTCTCTCTAACCACTAACCCCCCCCCCAGCTTTAACCAACAGAACATGTATCCAACATATCAAACATGACCAGCGATCGTACTGCATTTCCTCGACACGCATGGTCAAATAAATGTTACTCCCATGCAGTTTTTAGATAGTCGGAATAGACCAAATAGTGTGGATTGTATTTACCACCCAGCAGCAGCAGCAGCAGCAGCAGCAAACAATTCATAATCCCAAAATGCAACCGAGACAGCAATTCATGCTCATGAGGAGAAATACCAACACAGCTCCAACCCTCACTTCCTCGCCATGCCAATTAGCAAGCTAGCAGGGTTATATGAGCAGATAATATGTCGACAAGTCTGTATCTGCAGAGTGTATCATGTGTAAAAGCTCCTCATCACGAGTTTCATAATTAAAAAGCCAAGATATAACTAGACTGACGTCTCTCTACTCAGAGTTGGCTAATTAATGAGCGGTCTAATTAGCTATGCCGACCAGAGATGAATCAATTAGCTAGCAAGCTAGGTTGAGAAGCCCCCCTGTAACGTCGCATTACAGTCGTGTTTCTGGAAATGCTGGTTAGCTGTTAGTTTTTCTCAAATTACCCCCGCAGTGATAGCTACTCACTTCTCTCAAACTGCGAAACACCGAGCAGGCGTCGGTATAACCTCGTCGCTGGCTCTCGGCTGTACGGTCATGAAATTCATAAACAAAAAAAAAAACCCAAAAAAAAAAAAAAAGAAAAAGGGGGCTGAGCTAATAACAGTCGTGTCACTTTGCTAGCTAGCCTGTTAGCAGGCAGAGATAATTAACCGCTCCTCAAACTGTCTCCCAACTGGTTAGTCTCCGCTCCCCGCAAACTCTGCCCGGTCCAGGTGGGAACTGCAGCTTCAATACACCGACCGAGTTCACCCAGGATAGAAAACACACTCACTAGGCTTCAGAGCAAAAAAACCTCGGCCTCGAGTTATGTCCTCACCCCTCTGATTGTGGGCTGCCAATCGGGCATCTAGTGTTGCACCGCCCGCCGCCTGCTGCTCAACAGCGCAAATTGAGGCCTAGCCGGACTAAAGCCATTTAATTAATGAACGTGGGCTCCGTTTACAGATGTGTTAGAAAACACTCGCACCCCCTCCTCCCTCGCCGCCCAGCAGACCCCCTTTTTGACGCGTCCTAGCGCTCAAATCCATACCTTAAATACTTACGGTGCAACACATGGCCATTTAAACTATCATTTTTTAACAGCTTGGAGCCGTAATTGGCGTAAGAATTAAACGCTAAAAAAGCTACTTGAAAGCGGAGTACGTGCGCCGCGGTCGCCTCGACGATGGGGGTGGTGTAAGGGAGAGCAGGCGAAAGAGACGAGAGGCAGAAAAAGTTTGGGATTTAATGTTGGATTTCTATAAGGGATCGGATTAGTATGTGGCACAATCCGTCGTTGGCTCGATCCTCTACCGGTCGCAGGCCACTCTCGCCGCTCAAATCAGCACAATTAACCGATCGCGGATGACGTTTTAATTAAGTTCGGGGAGCAATTAGCTAATGCGTTTTTACCTGCATGGTCGCCGCTCCAGCACGCACACACACACACACGCTTCCTCTGTGGCTCCTCAGAAGTGAAAAGTTTTCTGCCCTCCCTCTCTCTCTCTCTCTCTCTCTCTCTCTCTCTCTCTCTCTCTCTCTCTCTCTCTCTCCTGTTCTCCCCCTCCCTTCATTCGCCCTATCCCTCTCTCCTTCCCCTCTTCCCTCAAGTAAACAGACCACAGCTCCCCCCCAAGGCTGATTGCTGACATTCAGAGGGGACAGACACGGCTATCAAATCCCTTATGTAACCCCGCAGATATTAGAGATTATTAATGTATGCTGAAACACCGATTACTTATTGAGCAATACAGATAAAAGGAGGAGTGGAGGGGGGTAAAATAATAATAAAAAAAGGATGATAGATAGTTTTCAACAAAAAAAAAAAAAGAAAGTATGTGGATGCCTAGATTACACGGAATCCCCTTTAATATGAAACCCCTGCCTCGGTTCACAGTAAAAAAAAGGTGAATAAAAAATGAGTCCCCATTCTGCCAACTCGGATTGTCACAAAGAGTGTGACGAGTTAATTAAGGCTGAATAATGGAGATGTGACCGCGAGAGGCTTCACTCCGCGCCATCCGCGAGATTTATGACATGTTTTCAATCAAATGATGAGGTGTGGCGCATATCAACAGTCGGCTATGTGGAATAAATATTTATGAAGCAGAGAGGATTAAAACTGCACCATCTGTATGCCCCTGCGTTACTGGGACAGGAAGTGATGTCCCTGAATACACTGATAGGTGTCTCTGAGTGCGCCTGTGCGAAAATAAACTTCGCTGACGTGTAGGGGCTGCTGGGATTGATCTGTCGCTCACTTTCTGATGCCGAATTGTTTGGATTTGAGGACTTGACCCGTGAAGGTGTGTGCGAGTGCGATGCGCTACGTAGACGGGTTATTTTTTTTAAGTCAGAAGTTCAGTTTGGTGTTTTCCACTCGTAGTTCATGTATGACTCCGCAGCAGCAGCAGCTTGGGCTGAATGACTCCAGCCTTATTTGAATGGCACAGGTGCAGCTACAGGAGCTGCTGCTGTGTGACTTTATAGTAACACAGTTGGTACAGTGACAGTTCAGTTTGGAGCACTTACAGACAGTAGCCATTCAAACAGAATAACTATAAAATGTATAACTAAGCTAAAAGAGAAAGGTGAAATACAGTGTTGGGAGAAGTGTGCATAGCTTTTGATACTACAATGTTAGAAATAGTTAATTAAAAGTCGTGCATTCAAAATGTTACGTAGTACATCATCATCATCATTATTGTTGTTGTTGTTGTTGTATTAGATTATTATTACGAGTGCAATACTGTGTAAGATGTATTTTAATACAGCAGGTTGAATTAATGTGGTAGGTATCTTTAAATGATGCACCCACCCTTTCTGGAAGGGCATTATATTTTGTATGTAATATTGTAATCTGCAGAGTCGGCTAACTGACTAAAGCTGTGAAATAAATTATTATTATATTATTATATAAATAAATATTTCCGTCTTAAACACAGTTGTTCCAAACTTCAAGTATAAAATGGATGTAATCAAGCAAAATACAGGTGCCTCAAAACTGTTAATTCCCATTAAATTGTGAGTGTTGAGGGCAAACAAAACAAAAACAACATAACCTTTATATAAAACCTATATCTATGCCGATTAGGTTACTTAATCTCAAAGCAGGCTAAAGTGAAAGTAGCTGTACTGTATTGTTGGTGTCATTTCAGATGAGCGTGGAAGTGGAAAGAAAGTTTTTATGCAGTGCTGACACTCTGAAAACACTGGAGGAGATTGGCGGTATGTGTTTAATTTGTCTACCACACTTTCATGCATGGGTAAATTTAGAATTGAGGCATTTAACTGATGCTGTGATCCACATCAACTCACAAATGGTCACTAAAGGACTTTTACAACATTTAATGACACTAATTGCTGTGGTTTGCTCTGTATCTGTAGTGACACTCACCATCTGTCTCTTGTTAATAATGAAGTTTAATTATCTGCATCAGCCTCGTTAGTATTTTTATATTTATTTACCCATTTGTGAAATCATCTGTCTCTCTTCCTTCTTTTACTCAGCAGTGTGTGTAGGCCAGCGCCAGTTTCTTGACCAGTACTTTGACACCCCCAAGTTTGACCTGACTTTAAAGGACATGTGGCTGCGTAATCGTAAAGGATGCTGGGAGCTCAAGTGCCCAACACCAGTTGACAGGACGGAAGAGACAAGTGGAGAGCAATCTAAAGCGGCAGCACTGTGTACTCGCTACAAGGAGATAACCAACCTGCCTGAAATTCAAACGAGAGTGAGAGAGGTCGTAAAAGACGTTTGTGAGCGCCGAGAGACGAGCTCCTCACAGGAGGATGAGGAGTCTTGGCTGAGCAAAATTAATCTGGTATGCTTTGCGGCGTTTACAACTGTGCGGCGGTCATTCACTTTGGAGGAGGAGGGGGTGCAGATAGATCTCGACCAAGCTGACTTTGGCTACCACGTGGGAGAGATAGAGGTCCTGGTACCAGAGGGAGGAGATGTGCAGTCTGCCTTGGAGAAGATTGAGAGAACAGCTCGGAAGCTGGGTGAGCTCAAAGCTGTCAAATATATATAAATATAACATGTTCACTATCATGTGTAATATTCATCATGTAGGATGTCACTTTGCCTTTCTGTGACCTGCTTTCATTGACATAAATATTTGTTCTCCTCCACAGGTCTGACTGGAGATCAGCGAGTGGAAGGGAAAATGAATGTTTACCTTAAAAGAAATCACCCAGAGCACTACGCAAAACTACTGAGTGAACATGTTCTGTAACACATATTATATATGTAATGTATTTTAGGATGTACATATCTGTAAAACAAACATATTATTTATTAGAAATTTTAAAAATGTGTAGCTGTATTCGCTCACTGTACGTTTCCTGAATTTGAAACTTTAGACAGCAACAGGCCTTTGAAATTTACACATGCGGGGTGCTCAATGGCTGCTGTCATCTCCACTTGAACCCTTTGTGTCCTATGCGCCACACGCAGCAGTTATGTTTTTGTGTGGCAGTAATATGGAGAGTGTGGGAGGAACTGTGAATACTGGAAATAAATGGGGTGCCAAACTGTCGATTCACCGTTAATGATGATACCTTGGTGTGTTTATTAGACACTCTCAGATGAAAAGCTGGTTTTTCATCCCCAGCACAGTTTGAAGGTTTTACCTGTATTTCTGTCAGAAACTACAGCTTCTTATTGCTGCCCCCGGTCTTACATCATCAAGCCTCCTGCATGATACCATTTTTTTGCAGCTCCCACTCAGTGCTTGTTTCCAAATTTATGAATCTTTACATTCATGTTGACATTTCAGTAATTTAGCCCTATGAAATGGGTTTGGGAGGGATGATATATGTCTGCTTTACATTATCCTGTTAAAAACATGATATTTGCATTGCAGGTAACAAAAGGGTTTCCTTATTTTGATTACGGTACAATAATTAAACATTTTTAGCTAAATCATTACTCAACAAAAACTGACATTTTGTATTTGGGATGGATGGGTAATGATGGAACCATTCAGCCGTCATTACTGTCTTCATTCTGTCTAAATCTGAGTGATATAATGAATAACTAATTTCCTATGCCTTGTCAGTAAGGCACATTTCACAAATAACCTGATGATATAAATATGTTTACCTACCCTAAGCTGTCAGTACAAGTTAGTTATTGAAGTTGAAGCATTAGTTTGTGACATCCAGGTCAATCAAAAGCTATGTAACTTTAATTTCTTCACTATCCAGTTTAACTATTAATGCGTTTGCCATCTTTTCATTAAAAAGTCCAAAAACGGGGGGCGCGTAGAGCAGAGAGAGTACCTCAACCTTCTGTCAAACTGAAGCCGAAGAAAATATGACGGAACGAGCTACCTCATAAGAAATAATGCATCATCTTGTGTTACCGAAGTCAACTAAAATGGCTCTATCGCAGCACATTCTCCCTTCCATGGAGGAGCTGACTCCTACGGTGCCTGCACGATTATAGAATCTACTGCATTAACAAGGGTGGAAGTTTACTGAAAAGAGAAAAAAAAAGCCATATTCTTTTGTTTCTACAATAAGAGCTGTATCCTGTTATTGTGACAAAGCATCTAGTTATAATAAGAAAATAATCTTGTCAAACTTTTTACAATAACAACAGATGTGTTCTCATTATAATGAGATAAGTTAAAAGCAGTGTTTCATTTAGACGAGCAGAGGCACTACATTAATTCATCAAGTTTTCTGTTTTGCAGCATGCTCTTGTTAAGCAAAATGCATTCAATTGTAATGAGACACTGCAGGATACAGACTTGGGCAACTGAATTCTCAACTGATTTCTGGTCCAACATTCCTGCAGTACTGCGGTGACATTACTTGATTCCTCCATGACAGACTTGTAACAAGAAATACCACAGTCACGCATCAATCACGCGCTTCAATTTCAGGCTGTGAGCAATCAGTTGGAGGTGATTGAGGAGGTTTCTGAGAGGTTGAAATTAGCCCTCCAACGGACTGTACTGTGATCTCGTCTGTGCCAGCACCAGCACCTGTTGTGGCCAGCTTTGTCTGGACACCTGTGATCCCAACACACAATAACAGACTGTATACAATATAGAATAATGTCATACATGGGAAAGCACTTTTGCACAGAGAGAGCAATTGTCACTCATTTGAAAGACACACACCCACCCCGGGCTTCTCCTGTGTATCAGTTTTCATTCTGCCACATCTGCTCTTTATAAACATAATGCAGCTGCACCCTTCGTCAAAGACTAAAACAATATTGCAATTGCACATACATTTTGCATAAACTTTACAGGAAAAACACACTAACAATGACAAGTAATTACCAATGTTAGCAAGAACCTATTTTAACAATTTCGCCCTTTTAAGACCACCTCACATTAACCTTTTAAACCAAGCCTATGTTTACCTATTACTTCAGCAGGTTTTGTATAATGGACACATTGGATTTTGAAAGCACTACAGTAAGTATAAAACTTTTACTGGATAAACTGTTACAGAAATAATTAAATTAGAAACGCCATGGTGTTTAAAGAGTTTATTCTAAGTCAGAATAATTACAGAAAGTACGAAACAAGGTAAACATGTGAAGTAGGTACATTAAAAGAGGACAAATTAAAGAATAAACAAAAATATAAATAGAGAAAAAAAAGTTAAAGAATAGTCGAACAAGAATTTAGACACTTAATCAATACGTATCACGTCAAAACCGAGGGGCTTGCGTCAGAGTGACGTCTTACGCTCCTGCTGCGGGGTTCCAAAGCATACGTCCACAACTCACCCCAAACACAGTAACTTAACAGAAGTACCATTGCAACTAAAGTATCCTTATTTATATCACGTCGGGTTGCTTTATGTCGCTGAGCTGTGTGTGAGTGGTTGACTTCAGCCAGCGACAGCACTGTGTACAGCCGCCATACACAGACCTCAGGCAGGGAGTTGCACGGAGGAAAAGTGTCTCTTTGGAAGCTTCGGGCAATAAAATAAACACTAACACATGCAAAGGAGAAATGCACGACGCTGTATCGGGCGTCAGAATAAACTTTTTTGGCAAAGCCCATGGACCCTCTGAAGGAAATTCAAGGAACAATCGTTACTAAAATGTGCGCCTCGAATCCGGATTGCCACTGAAGGCTATTTGAAGGTCTTCTTAAACGCTGTCCACCTACTTCTGTTTCAGCACAGGATTCCTTGGCAAATAGTGTCTGGAAGCTCCCGGCTTTGGTCTGCGTCCAAAAACAGCACAGTCTGATTTATTTATATATTTATATATATATATATTTAGCAGCTCCACCACAGCTCCACTCGAACTGCTTTCACCCAAATACCTTTTTCTGGAAATGTCCACATTGACAATTAATATAAACGCTGAGCCATGATTGGCTTCACCTTTTGTGATGTCACAAATAGTAGCAATCTCCAGCTCTCAGGGAATATTAGGGAATAAATGACCAAGGTTAAAAGGTCATGGACTTTAGACAACTTTCTTCTATCTATGACATGAAAATAACTGACATTTTTATAATTGTTTATTTTCTGGCTGTGTTTGGCAGTGTTTTTAATATTTCCCCATAGTCATCGCTTTTGTTTACATGTTCAGGCAGAGGACAGTTTTAGAAGTAGCATTCAAGCATCCAATCAGGGGAGCTTTCTCAGGAAGATCCATGTCAGCTGGGCTGGATTAACCCACGACGGGGGGCTTTTGGGCAAAGACCCCCTGTTCCTCACCTCCTGTTCCTCCTGCTCGCTGTGTATTGTGTATTTAACCCATCATCTCCATATACCAAGTGCACACTGCAGATTATACATGACATTATGTTCCATAGAGACCCAGAACTGCCTTCCACGGGCTTGCTGTATATCCATTTGTTTCTGGTATTTACAAAAGAAAAAGTATGTAAGCATTAATTGATTCCTCCATGAGGGACTTGTAACAAAAGATGAGATACCAGAGTGATGCATCGATCATCATCTTCAATTTCAGCCTGTGACCCCTCAGTCACAGACTGAAAGTCAGAGCCAGGATGAGGTAATAATGAGAGAGGGGGGTGGGGGTGGGGGGGGGGTTATCATTATTTAAATTACTACAAACAAAATGGCACACACTGAATGTGGGGCTCGGTAATCTGGTAATCCAGCCTGGCATGTCAGAGGAACTGTGGCTGGTGAGATCGTGAACACCAAGCGCAGTGATCACTTAAGTAAAGCAATGAGCAGGGCAGATGTTGTTTGTTGAACGAAACAAGAGAACTATGCAACAAAACAAAACTACCTTTCCCATGACCCAAAATGCTTACATATGTGGGATCCTCAGTGGCATATTTTAATCATTTAACATATAAACTTTTAATTTGCTCTTAATGTGTTATGGCTGTACATACTAGATTTGGTCTGATTTACTGGTGTCTACCTTGTTTCTTTCACTCTTTTTTAAACTCTTTTTTAAAACTTTTTTAATTCCTGTAAAGCACTTGTAAACATTGGTTGTAGTTTCGTTTTTGTGAGGGACTCTGTGTGTGTGTGTGTGTGTGTGTGTGTGTGTGTGTATGTGTGTGTGTGTGTGTGTGTGTGTGTATATGTGTGTGTGTGTGTGTGTGTGTGTGTGTGTGTGTGTGTGTGTGTGTGTGTGGAAGCCATTGTGAGTGACTGTGAACCACTAACACACGCTGCTATGTTGTGACCTGTGTTTGTCATTGATTTTCAGTCCAATCCGGCCACTGGAGCTGGCACGAGCGACAGCGGTGCGGATCACGTGACGGCGAAAGGGCAGGGGCACGCGCAGGGTTTTTTCACACTTTTGTAAACAACATGGCGATCCACGGACTGGCCCTGCTAGCCTACTGAACAAAACACTGTGTTGGAAAACCCTCCAGCTTCTTTTTGCGGCGGGCCGTGCGGAAGTAACGCAGCGGACAGATAGTTAAGTTGACAGCGACACGACGAAGAGCTGGACTGACGAGCTGTCAACAACACCGTTTGACAGTCAGACGGTAACGTTAAGTTGTTAGCATTTTTAGCTGCTTAGCTCAACAAAAAACATCCTCTGCACCTCAATCAGGAGGAGTTTAACGTACAGTACGGACGTGTTGGTCGATTTATTTGCTGAGCACGTAACGTTAGGTTGTTAATGTGAAGAAGTGGAAGTACAGTGGCTTGGACAAATAACTTAAACGGGTGTCAGTTTAGCTAACTTAACGCAGGTCTGGTTTTTTTTTTTGCAGCCATTGTTAACCTGACTTCTGTTTCTACATTTCCTCTCTGCTTATCAGTCAGCACACACCGCAGTTTGTGTTCACCTGGCTTCCCCCAGGTGAAAGGTAAAACTGACATTTAACCTGAAATGATTCTCCCTGCCAGGCCCTCTTCAGTCTATGGGCTCTCAGTCCAGTTCTGGGATGTCTGGTGGAAGGGGCTCTTCCAGTGGCAACCCAGCTGAGCAGTCTGAAACAGCAGAACCAAACCAGAGCAGCAGCAGCAGCAGTAGTAGCAGCAGTAGCAGCCGGGGCCGCAGGACGGCTGACAGGCAGCAAGGAGACAGACAGTCGGCATCAGAAGAGGACGTAGACTTAGCTGAAGTGCTGGCTTACCTACTGAGGAGGTGAAGTGGGAGTTTAAAATGACTTGACAGATGTGAACACAAACATTAACAAACACACGTGTACTACTTTGCCCTTCTGGGTCCAGTTTGGTGTATTGAGATGTTCTGATACAGTTTGTTCCTTCCTGTTTGCGATACCTGGACTTTGCACATCGGCCAATACAGACTACCCATCCGATACACATATATACATATATATTATTATAATGTACTACTAAGCCTGTATGATCAGGTTAAACCCCCTTGCCATAGTCACTTCACTATCCTGGTAAAAAAAAAAAAAAAAAAGGTAAACCAACTGCTAGGAAGTAGCAGGGTCCCATTTTGGATTAGGGTTAATAAATTATGTGGAATCACATGTACTTGCTGATTATGGATACCACTAATTTTACATTAAAGCTGCTATAGAGGTGACAGTTTATCAAATACTCTTCAAATGGTACAACGTAGAGAGACAGTTTAAAGTGTTTCTGCCTCTCTATGAAGGGCTCACATTACATTTCATTTCTGCTACAGCTATGTGGAGGTTGGGAATTTCCCATCCCCATTCCAGGTTGATTGTAATGTAGTTAAAGTGGCTGGGAAAGTTCTGATTATTCCTAGCAACCACATCTGAAAAAAATAAGTTTTTAGCACTTGACAGTGGTAGGGGCCTCTAGTAATAACACAGCAGAGTAGTCAGAACTAGAAAGTACCAGGATCTAGGAGAGTAGAAATGAATAGGCAGCCCATCAGTTACCCTGGAGCGAGTCACTGATCCCCCCATCTGTTACAGTGTGGCTGCTCACTGGAAAACCATTATTTAAACGTATTAAGAATCTAGCTTTACCCACTGCCACAAGTGTCTCAACATTGGGCTTCAGCTGGACTACTGATATCTGAATGAATATTTCAACTATTAGTAAAGCAAGATGTCTGTTCCAACGTCATTCTTTGAAATTCTTTTTGAGGTAAACGCTTCACTGTAGAGGGTTAGATTAATTTGATCATGTATCTCCATCTGGATTTGTTGGTTGTTGAAGTGATGTGGTGTTCGTGTGTGTGTGTGTGTGTGTGTGTGTGTGTGTGTGTGTGTGTGTGTGTGTGTGTGTGTGTGCAGGGGCCAGGTCAGACTGGTCCATGGCAGTGGAGCCACAGGGCTGCAGCTGGTCCAGTCATACTCTGACTCTGATGAGGACAGTGACGGAGCCTGGGAGGGTCGGCTGGGTGACCGCTACAATCCACCAGGTAACGTCCTTCTGACACTGTTCCCCGTACAGGCATAAAGGAAGAAAACTATGTAGTATCTTGCGTGATATTAGAGATCCTCTTACCATCACTCCTCTGCTGAAACATTTCAACAGCTGTACATATTGGAAAGCTTATGGAGGTCTGTTAGAACAAAAGCTTTTACTTGCTGTATTGATTAACTGTGTTTTGGGACATTGTTTCACATTGTTTGTACTCTGTAGTTGGAATCCGCCCAATACCAGTTGAAGAAACATGATACATATATGCCAGTAATGTGTAAGATTTCCGTAAGATATGTATTTCCAGTACAGCTATTGTCTTGTATTCAATAGTATCTAGGGCTGCAAAATTTGTCAATATTTGTTTTTCAAAAAACGCGATATGACCAAGTGCAATATGCAAATCGTGCAAGCTGCAACTTTTGGATAAACGTAAAATATGTGACAAATAGCATTATACATTTCCTTCTCCAGATTTCAGAAAACATGTTTTCTGTTGCACAGACCCTAGAAAATTCATTATTATTATTTTTCGTCTGTAAAAATTAAATGTGATGCTAAAATGATCATTCCCACACTAATTGTGAATCATATCTTAATCGAAATGTGATGTTTTTAACATACCGTGCAGCCATTGTAGGATCCAAAATGTTATTTGTGTGGGACAAAATTTAGTAATTGGTGTGAAAAACATTTTTATACTTTGAAGTTTTGTTAGCCAGCAAACGTACTACAAGGAGTTTTAAACTGGTTATGAAACAGTCTGAATTTAATACTACTGCCTCTATATGACCTACATTAACAAACAAGATCTCTTGATCTCCAGATTTCTATACAGTTATTCGTAATGCCAGCCAACGGGTCGGAAAAAAATTAAATCCTCTTTAAAGTTCTTAAACCTCAGTTAACAAGTCGGTTCCTACTTTCCCACTCTCCTTTATTATCATCATTTCATATTAAAAATGACACGTTTTTATGTGTGTGTGTTATCTTTCTATCTATTATCTGTTTAGTGGACACCCAACCCGACACACACGAGGTGGACCAGAGTGAGATCCGAACTCAGATCCTGCTGGCCACCGCCTCCTCTGTTTTGAAAGGGCGACAGAGTTTCACCCACTTGCTAACAGAGGTCAGACCGCAATAGATACAATCGAAAATTAATAAAAGTGGTATCGCAGACCAGTGATGATTAGTTTTTTTTAATAATCATCCACAGTTTTACAAGAAGTGTGTGAAATCATTAAGAGCTTTACTTTAGCGTAGATTAATATTCAACCCAGTTTGTCCAAATATTTAAGAGGGTTTTTTGTGACCTGTTTGTGTCAGCCAGTTTAATTCCCTTTAGACGTTGACAAGCTTGATGTTTTCTTTTCTGATGAACTCTTCGCTTTTTAGAGGGAACAAGGCAGATGTAGAGGCTCCAGTTTTTCCCATGGAGAGTGCAGTCGTATCCGCACACAGTAAGTGTTGTTTCAGTTCCCAGTATTTCTCAACAAATTACCAGAAGGTGACAGAATAGAGAATAAGAATAAGAATCAGTTAGTTCTTCATTCTTGTTTTTCATGTGACTAATTGCTGTATATTTCTTGTGAAAATCTACAACATGATGAGCCCTCATGCTGTTATTTGTCAAATGATATAGACCCTTGTTCCTTCGCAGTTTTCTTCCAAACTATGTATCCCACAAGGATACTTACCAGCAGAAAGCCTTCTGTGGAGTGTACAGTGAGGATGGCAACATGTTCCTCTCTGCCTGCCAAGGTAAATAACCCGACATCCAACATGAGAACCCAGAGGAACTGAATCAGATCTGATAATCGTTCTTAGTGTTTGTTTAAAACTGCTTGGACCACCAATCATCAGGGCCATTCGCATAGAGTCATATAGAGAATGTGGTTAAGTATTGTTGACTTTTAAATAGCTTTTTTAAACATCAATAGATGTCATATTTATTGAATTCTGTCCCTTTTTTTTATTGATTTATTATGTGATATCTTTTTAAACTAGGTTTCTGTTTTTTAAGCAAACAATACAGGCGAGGGACAACAGGTCTCACCCAGATTCCACCACCGCCCCTCCATTATTTGATTGCATTTATTCTTTCTTTTGCTCGCTGCAGACCAGAACATCCGCCTGTATGACACCACCAGGGGGCGCTTTCACTTACGGCGAACAGTGAAGGCTCGCGATGTGGGCTGGAGTGTGCTGGATGTCTGCTTCACCCCTGACGCACATCATGTCCTCTACTCCAGCTGGTCTGACTACAGTAAGGCTAGGAGACCTGAAATACCCAATGTAATCCAATCGGTCAACGATGCTAATTAGTTACGGCTTGGACAGCAAGTGATCTGCCAAGAACCAAGACAGATTTTACTGATGGTGCCGTGGCAGCAAAAGAAATGTGACTTCAGTCCCTGTAACTTTACCTTAGCATGTGGCAGTTATTGAGTTGTATGTTAGTTATATGTCATAGTATGCCTTTTTTTTTTTTTATCTCCCTCATAAAAACTGTGTGTCTGGGCTTATTTCCTACAGTTAGTTAGGACTGTGTTGTCTGACAGAGATCTAGATATGTTCGTACTCAGTTTGATTCTTTGGACCACCTTAACCATTATTCTTGAAGTATGAAAAAGAGCTTTAAGGTCCACTGCGTAGGATTTAGTGGGATCAGGCCTCAGCCTCCCCTTCCAGGCGTGGAGAAACAATGCTGGCTGCAGGAGCACCTGTCTAGAGCCTGTCTTTAGTTTGTCTGTTCTGGGCTGCTGTAGAAACATGGCGGTTTAACATGACAAACTCCAGGACCTGCTCCCTCTGGGGATACAAATGGCCCATTCTAGGATAACAGA
This sequence comes from Dicentrarchus labrax, assembly GCF_905237075.1. NCBI lineage: Eukaryota > Metazoa > Chordata > Actinopteri > Moronidae > Dicentrarchus > Dicentrarchus labrax. Next base: position 8,975,283 of record NW_026136709.1, on the reverse strand, counting down.
AACACAACGATTAGATTATATATTATACACAAACTGGATCTTTAAAAGATCAATGGTCAGTTATTTGAATAAACATATGACCATGTAGTTGGTGTGGCTGAACCAAGTATTCCCAAAAATGTCATTTCTTTTAGAAAATCCTGAATGCTATAATAATAACAGTAATAGTAATTATAATAGAAAGCTCCTGAGCTAACTGTGTTGTGTGGGACATAAGGCAGTCTTGAAGACCTCTCTGACTGCATATTTACTATATAATGTTTTTTAATGTACTTTGCACTATTTTTTGTCTGAGTGAAATGTAAAAACGTGAAAATTATTTTAATAATACAACAATCCCACAGTAATCGCATCTATAGATGCAAAAAATACTGTTGTATGGCTGTCAGTGGTAATTTACAAGTATCTGAAATCTTACTATATAGTGAACTGCTGAGTATCATATATCATATAAAAGTTAGCAAGATTTATATTTTTAATGTCTAAGCTTCAGAAAATGCTGCAAATCTCATCTTTCCATTTTATATTCGACCAGTGTACGCAGCATGATGTCATATAATATGTTGTTTTATTCACATATTCTCTCTGTGTGCCTTCCCCCCAGTTCATTTGTGCAGTATAGATGGAGACAGTGAAAACCACACCGCCCTGGACCTCAAGTTAGTGTTTCCCTCATAGTAACTTATAACATTACGGAGCAGGTAATCTATCACTCCCTACCAGCCGGCCCTCCTTTCCCTTCATTACCACCTGGATGAATGATGCTGTCAGAACTTGTCACCTCAACATCCATCCTCTCACTGTGTGTGTGTGTGTGTGTGTGTGTGTGTGTGTGTGTGTGTGTGTGTGTGTGTGTGTGTGTGTGTGTGTGTGTGTGTGTGTGTGTGTGTGTGTGTGTGTGTGTTACTTTGTTAATTGGAGAGATCATTATTTCAACAAAGCACTACCATTAAACTCACAGCACTCCTAACAATAGCATTGTTTAAGAGGTGATGTATGTCTTCATCAAGCGTTTTGGTGTGGAATGACAGTGTAGTTGTGATTCAATAACAGTGCTATTGCTGTAGTGTCATCCTGCTTTTGTGTGTGTTGTGCTTTGTAGTCCAGATGAGAGGAGGTTCTGTGTGTTCTCACTGGCTGCGTCCACAGATGGCAATGAGATCCTGGGAGGGTGAGTAGCTCTCATTTTTGAAGGCAGTGGCTGACAGAGTTGAAACCAGGACTGATGTCTCTTTCAGAAATGTAAATTCAGGCAGCTCTTCTCTTTCTGAAAGCCGTTTGTTCAATATTGAATAGATTGTTTTTCTTGTTGAGGACAATACACCTATATCTAATATAAAGCACACTCAGTTAAGTGCAGTCAGTCACGTTTAAACCTTGAATGAGAATGTGCTCAGTCTCCCTCTCCTCTTCTTTCAGAGCAAATGATGGCTGCCTTTACGTTTTTGATCTTGAGCAGAATAAACGAACGTTGAAGGTTAGTGTGTCTGAGTGCATTTGGTGTTTTGCGCTTTGCTTGTGGGCCTGATTGTACCCGTTTCTGCCTCATCCTGCGATCAAGGTGAGGCAGACATTAGCAGACCTGAAAGTGAACCGGCTCACATAAAGTTTTATGCCACGCTGCTGTCTGTATCGTAGCAGCAGACTCCAGCTCCACCCTGCAGCGGGACAGGGGGGTTTAACCCCTCCTCCCTCCTCCTCCCACAACCCCCCTCTGAGCAGAAGTCAGTAGCTGGCCTCTACCATCTGCTTCATCACTGTCTTACGCTCTTTTTCATTTTGTCTGTCCCATTACCTCTGCGTCAGGGTGTCTCTGTCTTTATCTCTGACCTTGTTCCTTTTGCCCATTTTGTTCCCAGGATAAGTCTGGTAGTGGTCTATGTTTTTCTTATTGTTAACAGATCTGATGAAAAGACCAAAACCAACAATAAACTGATTCTACCAATATGTCATGCCTGCCAAAGCCTGATATATCTTATTCTTCTGTGCCATAGAGCTCTACTTGTCCAAAAAACACCGCAGTGAGCCACAGAGAGAGAGTGGGTGACATGTTCCTTTATTATAGTAGACATTGGAGCTGTAGTTTATTTTGAGTCGATCCCATGTCCCCCGTTCTGCTGCTGTAAATACTCTCTAGAGCACCAAATTGGTGGGTGAAAATAGTCCCCAACAAATGCTCTACTTGAGTCATGTTTGCTACAGACGACTGTGCCCAGCTGTTCTAGGTAATTATTTAACCTTTTTCAAATTGAAAGTTCATATTTTTGACCTGCTTTTAAAGCTTGGTAATTGATTGATTGAGAACCATTTCTTCCGTAGGGACACATTTTTGAGCCGAGAGCCACAGCCAAGTTGGGGAAGTGAGAGAGTTTTGAGAGTGGAAGTAACCTATTGTTAGTTTTGGTCTTTTCATAGGTTTTGTTGATAATAAAAGAACAAGACTAATAGAGTCTACAGCCACTTGGACACAGCAGGGCTTTGAACTAAATGCTCACAATTACAATGCTAACATGCTGATTTCTTGCAAGTATAATCCCTTTGTCCACCATGTTCACTATTTTAATATCAAGATTGTGAAGTGCATCTGAGGCTGATGGGAATGTCATTAGTTTTGCTGATATCTGGTCATAAATCAAAGTATTGGGCAAATTAAAAAAATCCCCTACTAGATAAAAAGTTAAGGGAACACCAAAGTGATTACACATGAATGTCTGAATCAGATATTTCAGTCTGGACCAAAGTGATGGACCGACTGCCGCTGCCATCCTTGGAACCACGCAGGGCTTATTATTGCCAGTATTGCCATCCTTACGCTTTAAAGGATAAATTAGTGGCTGCATCTCTACAAACTACCATGACTTTGCATTTCTAGCTGTTGTTGTTATGGCTATAATGGCAGAGTATGTGTCATCAAATAGAGTTATACAGTAGTACTGTGTAGCCCCACTTTCAAAAACCTGTTTTTAGTGCTGACTTGCTCATCTGCTGCAGAAAACTGTACTGATAATGTAATTGTCTGAACTTCAGCGTACTTCAGTCTTGCAATAACAGCTCTGCCTTTAAATAAAACATGAAAAATACAGGATCACATCTTGAAACATTGGGCTAGCTTATTTATCCTACTGATGTTCTACACTCCAGCCTTTTTTCTCTGTTACAACTATAAGGTACACACAGACATACACAAGCATGTATACTTCACGCTGTGTCTCTCACAAAGGAAATCACACAATCTCACAAACACACGCTTTTGCGTCTCTGCTCATCAGATTGATGCCCACGAGGACGACGTGAATGCGGTGGCGTTCGCCGACAGCTCGTCCCAGCTGCTCTTCTCTGGCAGTGACGATGCGCTGTGCAAGGTGTGGGACAGACGGACGCTGCGGGAGGACAGACCGCAGCCTGTCGGACAGCTGGCCGGCCACCGAGACGGCATCACCTTCATCCACAGCAAGGTGGGGGGGAGCGAAGAGAGGAATGTTGCTGGTATTTTAACAATCTGTCAATGTGAAGTTCCACAAATTCTTGTGGGTAGTTGCATTTGACGGATGACTGGTTGGAAGTTGATTAATTAAATGCCATTATTAGCCCAGTATGTGTTATTTAGTCCGGTATATTGGTCTAACTCTGAGGTCTGTTTTCTTTACTTTTACATTTGGTCACCTGTGTCGTGAATGCGCCAGGGGGACGCACGCTATCTCATCAGCAACTCGAAGGACCAGTCCATCAAGCTCTGGGATGTCAGGAAGTTCTCTCCCAAAGAGGGGTTGGCAGCTTCCCGCCTCGCTGTCACCCAACAAAACTGGGATTACCGCTGGCAGCAGGTTCCCCAGAGAGGTGAGGAGGAAGGGAGGTAACTGGGAGGATGAGAAAGGGAGCTACTGGCACTGAAGGAGACAGGAGGGATGGGAGAGGAGAAGGGAAGGTAGAGGAGGAGAGGTCACATGGAAGAAGAAAAGAGGAGGAGATAAAGATGGAATGACGTTATAAAAAAAAGGGCGAGAGGGCCAATGACAGAAAGGTGAAACGTGGGTGTAGAGGAGAGGTGAAGGATAATGAGATGGAGCAGGGACGGAGGGGGGAGCAGGAAACCTAAGAATAGAAAATAAAATAAAAATAGTTTACCCACTTTTTTAGAGAGCTTACAGAGGTTTAAGATGTAAACTATTTTTGTATGTCTTCGTAAATTGTACCATACCAATGTGAGGTTAATCATGACTTTCTCTAAGGTCTCAAAAATATTGTTTGTATTTACCTTCTCAGCCTTAAAGAGACACAAGCTGACGGGCGACACATCAGTGATGACCTACCGTGGTCACGGCGTTCTGCACACCCTCATCCGCTGCCGTTTCTCTCCGGAGTTCAGCACCGGACAGAGGTTCATCTACTCTGGCTGCTCCACTGGCAAAATCATCAGTGAGTGTCACCAAGTGCCCGTGTGTGCTTCTGCAATGTGTAGTAGTGTCAGCGCCAATTAACCCAGCCTAACTGGTTTAGTCATTTTTACATGGAAAATCAATTGTGTGAGATCAAAAGTGAGTGAGAGTGATTAAAGGGAACTAATCTGCACTAAATACCTACAAGCAGCTAAATAAGTTCTTTCTTGCCTGTCCAGTCTATGACGTGCTGACGGGCGGCGTGGTCTCCAGACTGTCGGGTCATGACGCGTGTGTGAGAGACATCAGTTGGCACCCGTACGAGGACAACATCGTCAGCAGCTCTGTGAGTGCTGTTAATGCAAACTGTTCAACTGGAGTCTCTGTGTAAAAGCTTGTGATCATAAATATTGCAGTGAATCAACAGAAAGCTCTTCAAAAATTCTAATTGGTTTTGTATCGAGGGGAATTAAACCAGACCGTGTTTCCTCCAGTAACAGAATACCATGAAATTAAGAGAAGTCAGATGATTTGATGCGTTTTCTGCTGATGACAGAGAATCAAATGGACTATTTATAGAAATATATTTATAAATATCTATATCAGTCTTGTTTCTAATGTATATTGCATTAAATTTGACTTGTTAGTGGTTTATCTAGCTAAATTTAGCTGGTGACAAAACAAGACTATTTACTCAAAGCTGAAAAAAAAAAAAGCTCTTGTGACATTGTTGTCTCTACTAGCTTAGCAGCTACATGGCTAATGCAAAAAACGTTGCCCGCCCATTCAATGTCCAAAATATGACATCCACAATGATAGCTATCATCCCTACATTCAGTAGATGAAAGAACAAAAATGGCAACAAATATATGAGAGAATTTTGAGCCAGAAAGTTAGCGAGTTTCTACCCAGAGCAAAGTCACTGAAACTGATGCAAAGACAGGAAGTTTAACCTTGGTGAAAGTGTTTGAATGCGAACAACCTGTTTTTCGACCTATTCTTAGTTCAAATATGTTATGGATTTCAGCTTTAATAAATTTGAAGTAAATGGGACAGGAAACGTCACAGGAAAATAGGGAACTTGAAATCAGAGCTACTAACATTAAAATAAGACATTTTAGCTCTGATGCCTCTCCTCATCCTCCTTCTTGTTTGTCCACAGTGGGACGGAGCGGTGCGAATGTGGGAGCACAGACAGACCCATCCTCTTGAGGAGGAGAGAGAGAGGGAGAGAGGCTCACAGCCGGAGAAAGACCATTGAGGCCGCGAGAGAGAGAAGAAGAGAGACAAAAGAGAAAAAAAAGATTTCAGAGGAAGTGACATCACCACAGAAGGGGCGAGGCTGGCCTTACAGAAGAAGACCGTGAGCTCTAAAGGACTGGGAGAGACTTAAATATCTTTATAATTCAATGCTGGATATTAATGATTACAGTTATAGCGTGGTTGTGAAGTGTTCATTTGGAAGGCATTATAGTCTGACATTGTCGAGTGCAGATATGGGCGCAGCGGCACGGCCTACTTCTGTCCGTCTTTTGTTTTTGCCTCACTGTCTTGCGCAAAATCTACAGGCCAGAGCTTTTGAATTTTGGCCTGAAACACTTCACTCAAATGTGCTGAAGCTCAAAACGGCAAACACTGCACTTACTTAATGAGTCGTTGAAATTTAATGGTAAGTTAGTAACATAAAAAAAAATCAACGTTGGATATTGCAGGGAGAAACTGAGGGGGATAATTCTGTATAAATGTATAGTATTTTAATGGTATGTGCGTTCAGGGAGTGTATTTAGATAGTTATCAGTGTGCTGATTTGGACTCAATTTTGACTTTGCTGGTATGGATAAAATGAGATGTGTCCTATTTGAGGGTCTGTCACGTTCAAAGTACACCTGATTTACTATAATGAGCCTACATGAGAGTCACAACTCCTGAACCTGGCTATTATGTGACTTCCCTGAGCTTACCGTCGGCCCACCACTTGGTCAGCTGTTCAGGGGAAACTTCCTTTGCTATGTCAGATATTTCCAGCATTCCAAGTAGACCAGGACGCCCAAACATACTCTCAGTTTAACTGTCCAACTCAATGATTTTATGCTAAATCTTCTTGAGACCTCCTCAAATCTAAACCCAACCTTGGTATTTGGACACAGCGATAGTCTGAGGTCATATTATTGATCCTGGGTCAGCACTCAGCTCTGTAAACACAAGCCCTTAGTCTTAGTAATTTTTGTTGGCCAATATAAACCTGTGATCTGTTTAAAAGATTTGAATGTGAGTAATAATATGTTGGAGTCAAGATTTGGTGAAGGTGGGTGGGTGTGTGTGTGTGCGTGTGTGTGTGCGTGGATCAAAACTTACACACTGATCTGTATATGCAATTTTCAGGTGTTTATATCAAAGCCCATATTTCACTCTCAGACCGTTGTTTTACAGGAACAATAAAACCTCTCTTTAAATGTATCGCCATGGACTAAAGCTCTTTACTTAGTTGCTGCTGTTATGGAGAAGGAATTACTGTTTTGTGTTTAAATTTGCTTTATCAGGCTTTAAACATGCAGGAGTGGGATGTGGAGACAATGCAACATTTACATATCCTGTTAACTAAATGGAGATCAGTGTCCATTTGTACTCATCATCGAAAAAACGTCACATGAGACTCAGTGGGACATTTTTTAAGTAGTTTCTTTGTTCTGAATTTGTCATTTGGCTAAATACAACTACGTGGATTTTCCAGTAGCACATAACACACAACTGACAATTAGCAGCTACAGGAACTACAGCAAAGTCGCCTGAAGGTCATTGTAATGGCAGCAATGCAGTAAGTGGTCTAAAATTAGACAGATATTCTTTGCCATGTCTGTTTGATTTATACTTAGAGTTCCTACTTGATGCAAATTAGATTCTTATAAAAAGCCACCAACACAGTGAATGTAATAGTTTGTCCCTGCTGCAGTTTCAATGAAAGGAATGCTGGTCAGCAACACTTCATGTAGAAAGTAAAGCTTTTCTTATTACTGTGAAAAAAAAGATACAGTTAGCGCTCCTCTCCTTATCGTTATTATGTAAGAACTGTGTCGCTTAAAGAAAACAAATACAGCTCCTTCTTACATATGGACTCCAGCAGTATTTCTGTTGGTATGGATTTGGAGTCTACAGTAGTAGTGGGACTGGATGTCCTGGCTTGTGAAAACAGCTTTAGTCATTTTTATTGAGCACAAATCCCATGGAAAGACTAAATTTACTCAATTTGGCTCTGGGAGTTGAAGAGGTTTAAGAGGCTCTGGCCTGAGGAACGGGCCTGGAAATAAAAAAGACTGAAAGTGCTGTGAGAAACGCAGCTGTTCAAGGCGCCAAATGCAGGCTGGCAACAGTTTATAACTTAAATTAGTTTTGGCTCCAGCAGCTGATTCTAAGAATGGAGAGACTAAAGGAGAGCCAAAGAAGGAGCCAGATGACATGTTTTATGTCAGAATGATCCTTTTTGCAGGAATAGACAAGACTTTCTTGATGCTAAGTGCAAATGTAATTGAACAATGTTGCATTACACCAGAAAGTCTGATTGCAAAATTATGCACAAATTGTGTTTTATTGTTTTTATCATCAACTGCATCAAATGGGATCAAATTCACAACATGTTGGATCATTGTTTTGAGAATAATGGGGTCAGTTACAGCAGCAGCTATTACCATGTCCACACTGTGAGTCTGTGTTCTGGAGGGGGGAGGGCTTTGGAGTGGAAAGGGGACTGAGGGGCTGTATTTTTATAAACCATGTGCTGCCCTGCACGCCTGACAGTGATAAAGTAGAAAGGCTCCCAGAGTAGAAGTGGTGTGGCTTTCAAAGACAAAAGGAAAGTGAGGCAGACTCCGCCACACGGCTCTAATTTGACAGTAAGAGAAAAGAGGAGGGAAACATAAACAAAATCCAATCCAAAACTACAAAAGGTATCATCAAGAGGACAAGCGGAGTAGATACACATGGATCTGAAGAATGAAAACTCCTCAAATGGCTCCATGCCAGAGATCAACTTGGAGAAGTTACACAAGATGGCTGCAGAGCTGATACTGCCGGGGAAATTCATCCTCAGGCTCCTGAATGCCGCTCTGGTGTTAGTTACAAACTTACTGGCCAGAGTTTTGGGAAGCAGCCTGGTCAGAGGACACTTCCACCTGATGCTGTCTGGTTTGGTTCTGTTTGGTCCTGTGCTGAGCTTCTGGGTGTCAAAGTACAGCATCTTCGCCAACAGCAACCACTACCTGTACAGGTGAGAGCTCTGGAAAATCAGAAGTTCATGATTGTGTTTCTGCATTTAAATGGAAATGTCATGTTTATAACTAGTTGCTCTTGCTGGAAACTGAGAAAGTAACTGTGACTTTCAGTTGGATGTGCTTGCTCATTAAAATCTGTCCTGAATGGGTGTCATTGAGCCAAAACCTCATTAAACGCACATTAAAGACCAGTTACATTTAAAGGTACTACATGGAGTTTTTAACTGGTTATGAAACAGTCTTAATTTAATTCTGATTCCTCTGTAGGACCTACATAAACAAACAAGACATTCAATGAGAAGATTGGCTATTTCTATATAGTTTTCTACTTGTGCCACTCTTACACTTTGGTTTAGCATTTACCATTATCCTGACAATGTCACTTGTGGCCACTGTGCAGTTAAAGTTAAAAGGCTTGGTTCCAATTACAATGGTAGTAAATTATGATTTTTTTTTTTTTTTGCTGGATGCTCTGCTGCCATATTAATCTGGCAACCCACCAAAACGTTTTTAATTTATGCATTGTAACACCATTACAGCTTTCCTGACAATGTATAAATCCATCAGAAGTTATATATTAATATTATACAGTATATTGTGTGTATTGTGGACCCTATCCAACTTTAAAAATACAAGTAAGTTCATACAAGTTTATACATGAGCTGAATACCCATAATGCTATGCTTTTATTGTGAGGTTATTTAATGCATTTTATATAACTCATAATATGGATCCATTAGCATCCTTTGGCAGCACAACAAACTCAAGTAGATTAAATAACTGTCTTTTTGACTGGTTTCTGCATCAATGCTCTCTTTCAGGAAGTTCCTTAAGTCCACTTGGGGTTGGACCTGCGTCTTCACATGTTCCTTCATCCTTCTCCTCTCCACCTCAGCCCGCCACTCCCCCTCTCTCTCCCTCCGCCACCTCTCTCGAATAGGGGTGGTGGCGCTGCTCTGGTGGGGCTGTCAGCGTCTCCTGGCCCTGCTGGAGGATGCAGCGGGAACCTGTTATGAACCTATGACCCCGGGCAGGGATACCCAAGGCGCTGCCTCCTCAGTACAGCCCCTGCTGCTCCTGCATGAGGACCAGACCAAGGCCTCCTGTCTCAAAGCCAACATGGTGTGGAGAGGTTACGAAGTATCCCAGGATGTCCTCATCCTCTGTTTGTGTTGCCTGCTGCTGGTGGAGGAAATGTCCGTCTTTGGCCCTCACCTGGCTCAGGCAGAGCCTCTGCAGAGGTCGCCCGGTGGCCCTTTAAGGTTCATCTTCCTCCTATGTGTACTTCTACTTGCTGTTTGGATGTTCCTGTTGCTGTGTTTGCTCGCACACTTCCCCCAGTTCCCCTCCCAGCAGCTGGGGGGAGCTCTGGGCTACCTTGGATGGAGAGGACTCTATCAGGGATGGTACAGACTCAAACCAAGCTGGGGCTGTCCTGGTCTGCCAGGAGAGGGACTTTTTACCACCACAGAGATGGACAAACAGCAGTAGTATGAAACCCTCAGTGGATGTTTTGAGGGTGTGAATGTGACCTTGAAAGCTCAGATGCGAGCTTTTGATAGTTGTGGCTTCTCATTAAGGTTGTGAAGAGAATGTAGGTGTAGTGTTTTACCTGTGATTACATAACTCTGCCTTTATAGGACCACGAAGGTTACTTTCACTGTAGGTAAATATTAGGCTAAAAACACATTTTAAATTCCCATTTGGACAAAAGAAGCACAGACAGATTTATCAGAATCGTGTCACTTTATTTTGTAATCCGAACCAAAATGAAAGCACAGTATGAAAAAGAAGACTTTTTTTGTCAGAGAAGGTGTATTGTTACTTGATAAGAGTGTCATACTACACTGGTTGTATCTTGTTAGAAAGACTGTGAGTGTGCTGGAATCGTCTCAGTAGATGAGAGCTTTGCCGTCTCCTCTGGGCTTCTTAATCTTGTCATAGTTCTTGTTAATGATGTCAAACAGCACGGCCTGGAGAGACGGATACGGAGAGGACACATCAGTGGAAATGTAGCGCGAGAGAGATATAAGAAAGATAGACAGCGTGTGAGAGAGACAGAAAAGGTTAGGGGCGGTAATAAAAGCGGGAGAGACGCCCAGATCCAGAGCTGTAATCGTGTCAAACAGCTCCTTTCATCATCACCTGTACCGCCTTGTTCATTAACAGCATCAAACACAGGAGGACAATAGCCAGAGGAAGGAGACAAACAGTGATTAATGGATGGAAGATGGAGCACCAATCAATTTAACACAAGCACAGCAATTAGTTTAATTACCCTCCTATTAAGAAGGGATGGATTCCATTTAGCCACCGTCACTACTGCTGGGACATGGCTGGAATATTTTAGAATGTGTGGGTAGTTTTATCCAAAATACAGTGTGTGATCGCAACAGATGGTGTATGAAGTTTGATACATGTGATTTACAATATTCAGATGACATGCACTCAGTCCTTAAAGCAGTCAGATGGTTGTCAAATCAGTTGTGCATCCACAGTTTTTACACATTTGAAATGTTTCCACACAAACACATATGAAATAAAACGGTAGGCGTCTTACATATGTGTTGCGGATGTCCAGGACCACAAGGCGGAGCTCACAGTACTGATACTGGTCCAGCTCATGAACCAGCTGTCGGTAGTCTCCCTGCAGCAAAAAAAAAAAAAGCACACAACAGAGTTTATATGCAAAATCATACAGGAGACAGCACAACCTGTATGTACCCAATTTGTGCAGAGCAGAACATTTTAAAAATAGCATAAATAGAGCATACAGTCTGCAGGTGGAGCACAATGAACATCCATATGTTTTATATATATTTTTTATTCTCTTTATCACTGAGAGTCTGACCAATTAAATCTTTACTAAAATGAATGAATACACAGAAACAGAACGGAAATATCTGTATTACAATGGCTGAAGATACACAACGTGAGATACTGACCACATGGGATTGTTTGGAGGCTTTGGCCACAGCGTCACCTCTCTCGCTGTAATATCTAAATAAACAAACAAAGGAGAAGTTACTTGTCAACAGGATATATCAATACCTGACCTGAAGTTTGCTAACATTAGCTAATATTAGCCACCATAAGCTACTGGTCACAGCCATTGACTATTTATAAATAAGATGGATGACATGACAGCTCCCCAAGAGTGAAGCATGCCATGACTGACAGCTGGCTCCAACCCTGATTGCTTGTGCACAGACTCCCAATGACCACAGTAAGATGGCAGCGGCCCTATGCGGCAGTTGGCTTCATTTTTGTAGCGGGAAGTGGAGACGCGATGTCCATCTTTATATATGTCAGTGGTCACATCAGCCAGTGTACTCAGTGTACTGAATTGAGCAACAGTGTGTTTTATTGCCTATGAATTGTATGAGGGGAAGGTTGTATAATTTCTTCTCTCCAAAGTTCTGTAGTTTCACTTTAAAATGAAGGAGTTCTTGCGTTTCACACTGCGCGCACTGACGCGTGAACTCATTACACAGATGTTCCTGAAGGGAGCCGTAAACAACAGTCAAAATGTCAAACTTTGAAACGTCTGGAAGTCCCTGCAGCCATTAATAAAGGTGTATTCAGTTAGTATGACTACTCCTATCTCTTTTCAGGACTGCATGTGTGTATAGTCCATGACTGGCTAACAGCTCCCTGACACCTGTGTTTTGTTGGATCTGTTTAAGCTGAAAAACACAGCTATGATGCTGAAAACTGTATATGGTGTTTGATCATCTGAAACTGAAAACCTAAAACAGCCATTAACCAACCCAACTTACTGACACCTGTGTGGGTGGATGAGGGTGCACGGGGACACGAACGACTACATCAGTGTTGATGAAAAGAGACGATGAGGCTGTATCTCCTTATTCAAATAAATAAAGAAAAATCCAGCACAAACTAGCTGTGTCGGTGTGTGCTCTTACTTTGAAATCTGGGTTTGGAACCCCTCGATCTTGGTGCGTGTGTTGGTCAGCAGCTCGAAGACTTTCTCCTGTTGTACGAGAACAAAAACATCAACCCCAACTGAATACATTTCATACGAGAGATTAACAGTACATGCTTCAACAAATGGTTACCAACCTGTACAGCCACACCGAAGTTGTTACCATCTTCAATTTTAGGGATCTGGAGTTGCACCCACATTGACACCTGCCAGGAAATTTTAGTTTTATTCACCTCTCGTGTAATAAATGAGTTTGTCATTGCGTTGCTATTATTACACTTCTAAGATAAAACATTCAAACATTTAAAACAGGTCTAAACACAGACCGGTTATGTAACCAGTGTCAACCAGTGTTGCATGGCACACTAAAAAGCGAGTTTTGTTTCATGATTGAGACTAATTAGGAGGCTGACCGTGTTGAGCTTCTCCTTCAGTGTCTGGATCTGAGGCTTGACCTCCTGCAGGAGACTCTCCACTCGCTCGTTGCTGCAGATGGGACCACAGGGAGGCCCTGGTGGACAAAACATCCCCAAACATCACTGCACTCAGTCACAATATTAGAAGATTCTGCTTTAGTTGGGTTTCACCTGCCTGAGCTGCTTCCCAAGAGGATTTCCTTTTCAATTTAGATCAGTCACATAAAAATGGCTTTGTTTTCTCATAAGAGAATATCTTTTTCAATATTATTGGTGAGGGAACAGGTAAAGAGGCAATAACGTCTGGCAAAGATTGGTTTGTTGCTCAAATGTTTTTAAAAATGATTCCATGTTTTCAGAATAACTGTAGCTGCCAAACTCTGACAAGCTATTATTATGGTTTAGCTCGTGCACTGAGATTTGTGAAATTAATCACCATCCTGGCATACAGTATGAACATTTTTGAACACCACTCTCCATTCATATTTTCTTTGATCTACCACCATCACCTCATAACAGACTGCAATCAAACAAAACCCAGGGATTAGACAAAGTGACAGTGTTGTGTAGCATTTGACCACCATGTTTCTTCCACATTCAGTAAGTATGTTGCTTTATCACTTGATATCATCATCTCCGTCTCCTCGTTTACCTGAATCTTCTTCCTCTTTATCGCTGTCCTTATCCTTGTCTTTCTTCCCCTCCTTCGCCTCCTTCTGCATCATAAGAACAGAAGGCAGCAGGTCAAAGAGTTTTCAGTGCCTATTAATCTCTTAGACAGCTCACCCACGTGATTTTTTTTCCATGGCTGGTTAAATGAAGATGTCAAATGTTTGATCTTTTTGTTTTTTTGTATAAGAAATGTAACCTAGTTCCAGCAGCCCCTGGTTCTTGCACACAGCTTTTGAATGCACTCCAACAGCCTCAAGATTGTTCCCAAGAGTTGCAGTATGATCTCAAATATTCTTTCAACCCATTTTCCCTACATAAAACTAGTGACACTGGCAGCGTTACACTCTTTTCTCCTCTAAATCAACGTGTGCAACACGGCAGCAACTGTGAAGCTGGAGCTGTATAAATAGGAGATACAATAAAGGGGTGAGAGTCATATCTTATCCTTGAGTGATTATTCTGCTTTCATCTTGAAGTCAGTGATCATTTAGTGCTGCTTGAAGCACCCGCAGGATACTTCCATCCCTTACTAGTCAAATTAAACATGACCTGAATATGTTTACATGCCAAATAAACGAATCACTCGCATCTATTTAGTTTTTTTTTTTTTTTTTTAGAAAGATCACTCAAATAAAAAGCCCACTCAAGGCCAATTTGTAAACCAGTCCTTGGAAATTACACAGCGATCGGTTGCCATGGTAACAAAGGACTCTTGTGTCTTGATATTTTATGAAACGCTAAATATAAACCCGTGGCTGAGGATCCCAGTTGAGAGGCTTTTCATGCAGCGCTCCTGAAGAAATTCAAAGGTTAGGAAAATAAAATACTTAAATCCTTACTGTAAAACCAATCCCGTTTATATAACATGGCACAATACGGGGTTTCAATTAATTCAACCTCTTACAGCCTCTGAGGTGTTTTCTGAATTTGCCTCTTACCTCTGTAAACCCACCAGTGCTTAAATGTATCTGCTCCCATGAAAGGAGCAGATACATTTAAGCACTGGTGGGTTAAACCTCCAGAGGGTGGGACCTACCTCCTCTTTCTTCTTGCGTTTGGCCTCCTCTTTAGCCGGGTCTGGTATCGGGATGTCCAGTGGAGCCTTCAAGGATGCCAGGTCATCGCAGCTGAAAGACGTCTGACAGAAAACACAACTTTATCAGGGATTGACACAAAGGCTACCCCCCAAAAAGTCCATGAGTCCACTAAACTTTACAAACCGAGTCTCCACATCACATTTAGAGACTAAAACATGAGACTAGCTGTGTTTCCACTGCAGACAAAGGAACTAATAATCAAATCTTCATATTAAAAACAGCCAAATAGTTGAGCACAGCCTTAATAGACACACAATTTTACACATTAGATGCCTCATAGATTACAGACCATGATTTGATTACACTTTATTTTAAGAAACATCACTATAAGAGAGTTTTTTTTGTTGTCTAAGACAGGAACGGGAAGGGTGGAAGAATCCCCAGGTGACCCCGAAGGACCCCTGCAGCACCCCCAAGTATTTGTAATACCTTCAGCAGCATCTCCAGCTCCTCGATCTTCTGAGGGAAGAATTTTGAAACCAGCTCCTCAGCCTGTCACACAAAGACACACACTTACAATCCTGTAACACTCAATGTGACACACTTACATCCACAGTTGGGGAAAGATGTGTAACCATTGCATAAATTACCTCCTTTGTGAGGTTTTGGCAGAAGTCATCCACCTGCAATGAAGATATGAAATGAGTTTCCTTTATGTTTTGACACCTGCTGTATGGAGGATATTAAGTAAAAAAAACAGCTCCTATTACCCGACTCAACAGGCCCTTTGGAGGCTAATTACGTGATAATTACGTGATAACCTCGTATGACCCCCTGCTGTCTGTCTTACTTGTCAAAACAAACACTTATCTGAACGGCTGCTCGCCTCTTAGCATCACCGACACAGCAGCCAGTCGTTTGGAGGTAATGTGTGTTTAAAATGTCGGTATTTAACACTTTCCCATCATGCTAGCAGACGCTTCGTGCTCACCTGCTTCTTCGACTCGACGCGAATACCCAGAGCGGCCATGTCGTCTCTGAGGGCGAGAAGTAGTTTACTTAAGTTTGTAAACGCGTTTAAAGTTCAGCACGTCGGAGAGGAGCAGCAATAAGCTGTTAGTCTGTGTAATTCAATGCCGTGCACGACGCAGAGATACTCACAGTTACTCAGCATAAAAAAGCGAAAACGAAAGTAA
Source organism: Dicentrarchus labrax (assembly GCF_905237075.1). Lineage (NCBI taxonomy): Eukaryota > Metazoa > Chordata > Actinopteri > Moronidae > Dicentrarchus > Dicentrarchus labrax. Next base: position 8,959,375 of record NW_026136709.1, on the reverse strand, counting down.
AGCGCACATTCAAACATTTCCGTACTTTCCCAATTTAATATCGGAGCATCCTGTTGCATTGTGGGATTTGTAGTCCCCCCCCCCATGACGTTTAATTTCCTATAACAAGCGCCATTGATGGGAAGTATTCTAGGTAGCCTCAAAGCAAAAACATACTTATAGAAAGTGAAATTAGTTAATTATACTCAATAATTCTAATTCCTATATATTATTTATTTATTTATTTATTACTTTAGTGATATTTTCTTACTAAACTATAACATGTTGTTCCTTAGGTACAGTCTTATTAAATCTGGTTATTTAACACTGTGTATATCACTTCAGATTCTTAGTACTCAGATTTATCTTAAAAATATTCATCTAAGAATTCAAAAAGATGTAGTCAGATGTAGAAGTGTCACTATTTTGTTCTTTAATTATATTAATATGGCAACAAATGTATTTTTACTTTCTAAAGAATATAAACTTTTAAACTTGCAAAATTATTAAACCATTTAAAAAGTCAAAACAAAGAAAAAAAAAGCTAATGCCTTTTGACATCTCTTTGCTTCAGTACACAAACACCTGTTTTCCATCCATGTTTGATTAGCTGATTACCACCAGCTGTGCAGCACCAATTAATATATAAACCATACAGAAACAGACACTAACACAACTATATATACTGTGTATATATATATATATGGGCTACTTATGATAAAGAGCAGTTTTTCACCAGCAATCACATATATTGCCGTGATTTTAATTAATATTTTATAAATGAAGACGATCACATATAGTCCAACTCCTCCTGTAAGTCCTGACTGTGTCCACTAGATGGTGCTGCTGTCCTAAGTGGAGTAAATCAAAGTTCTCTGTGTACAGATAATAAAGATCAACAGCACCACAATGAACCTGTGAAGGTATATGTCTTTTAAAAAACATCTATACGCTTATATCAAGGATTGTATTAACAATTTAGCCTCAATGACGCAAATATTCTTCTGTATTAAAAATATTCAACTGCAAAAAGGAAATAGAGCTTTTTATGGATTTAATACAAAAAGACATAAGGTATAAACAGCCTACTGAAACTTATATACAGATAAAAAATACAAACATTCCCAGCAGCAGGAGAGCTTCCCTTTAGCTCTGTATTAATCACTATAAACCTGAAGTGTGTCTGCCATTGAGACCACTGTTACAGGGATCTGCTGTCGTACATCTGCCGTCACATGGGCTCTTTCATCAAGAGCTGTGTGGACAGAACCGAGGTCAGACCAGTCAGGTTAAAGCCTAAAACAAATACAGGATCCTGAGTGGACAGAAAGGACGTCAGAGCCTCCCATTGTAAACACAATCCTGGTCATCTGCACTGTTACATGCTATCATTATGCCCACATGCTTTGTGTTATACACACAGGTAAAACCCATCATGTTTATTTACATCAGTAGATGAACACATAAATTTAATCACTTGGCTGATAACTTGTTATTAAATCATAAATCACACACGGCTTTGAGGTAGACTTATAGTTTAATTGTAGATCTGTTTAATATCTGGCTGAGAATGTGCAGTGTGAAGTATAATACAATATCAACACAACAATAAATCACTCATCGGGCATGAGGTATTACACGAAGTTTGATCCGAAGGGCAAAGGGTGCACTTGTTTACGGAGCGAGCAGCATTAGTTATTGATTCTTTGATTTGATTGAGTGAGAGATTAAAACTTGGCAGTGTGTTATTCAGGTCGGGGAGGCTGTTGAGAAACACAGCGGACAAAGGTCATGTGTCTTTTAACAGGAAGAGAGGAGAAGTTAAGGGTTAGTGACCATGTCAGTAAAATATCTTTGTGCAGAATGGACATATATGAGTGATACATATGGTTTAATGTTACACTATGTCATTGTGCAGCTGATCACACTATGGGAAACTATTGTATATTATTGCATATTTTATGTATTATGATTTCCATTTTGATTCTTCAATGTAAAGTTTGTGAATAAAATGTCATTAATATTCCTCATTAAGACCTAAATGGTTACAGCAAGCCACAGTATTCGTTCATAGCACATAACTCTGACTAAGAATTGCTGAGTAAACTGATTCTTGATCTTAAATAATGTGCCACATTGGGTAAATACAGTAAAATTCAAGGACATTATATATATATAGTAGTTTATATATAGTATAGTATATAGTTGTCCTAAGTCTGCTGAGGTCTCAGTAGAATCTATTATTTTACCCTGAGCAGAATAACCACAGGCTGATGGAAATGCAGCTTTATACACCTTAAACACCTTAAGTGGTGGAGGAAGTATTCAGATCCTTTACTTCAGTCAAAGTACTAATACCACAGTGGCTTTAAGTTTCTACTTCACACTGTACAAGTAGCATACTGGACCAGGACTGACTTCCAGACTATTTGTGATGTCACAAATCATGCTCATAGGCACCTTAAAAATCATATTTTCAATGAGCACAGAGAAACTTTCCACTTTCAGAAGATTAATGGAAAAACATCCGTCTAGTGTCAAACTCTGCACAGACATCAATCAAAAAATCCAACTGTAGGAGCAAGAGGAAAAGCTGATCCTTACTTTCAGTAAAGATCTCACAGCTTAATGGCTTCTTTTACTTTTTACATTTCTGAATGTTCCCTTTCATAACCATAGACTGCAGTCTGTGGCGTATAGCATGTATGCATTCATTCATAATGAATGTGTGCTTTGGGAGTCTCTTCGGTCGGCTGCTGACTCTGCAGGCCCTATCAGAGAACACGAGACAGCTGAAGCTGAAGTTTAACCAGACATGTTGGACTGTTGTATCTGTCTTTATCTCATGTCTGCAGTATATTCCACAACCCAAGACCCAACCCCTTAACTTCCCCTCTCTCCTACAGCTTGTGTGTGTGTGTGTGTGTGTGTGTGTGTGTGTGTGTGTGTGTGTGTGTGAGAGACCCCCTCCCCCAGTTCCCAGGGAGAGAAACATTAACAGGAAACTCACTAAAACCAGATGCAGACACACTTGATTGCCCTGTACTGTACTGTACTGTACTGTACTGTTAGTATTCAGTGAAAGCCTCCTGCTGGCTCATATGTGAATGTAAACCTATTTAACTTATAAAATAGGCTTATCTGTGTTATAAAAGTGATAATTACATACTTCACAGCCTCTGATTCCAGCAGTAGAAAACGGTTTGAAATTCGAGCTCCAGTACTCATGAGTAATGTAACATGATATCAAAAATCACCATGTTCCAGATTTACATTTCTCTTGGCAGTGGAGCTTGAAGAAGAGCCACTTTTATGTCTTTTTTATTTGGAACTCTTCTATATTCACTGCTTCCAGCTCCTCAAGCGTAAGGCTTTTCTTTGTCCTCTATGATAAGAAACTGTGTGTCTGAAAGGTTTCTTCACGGTCTTGAGAAAAGGTCAACACAATAAAAAAAACAAGCTGTGAGCAAGTCATTTTGCTCCAATTTGGTCACTTTAAACCTCTCTTCTCTCGTCCCTATATATTTTTTGGGAGGCTTAACTTTGGTAACTTTTCATAAACTCGACATAAATACATATATAAATAAATAGAAATAAGTATAAATAGAAAATTATGAAAGGGAGTGAAATTCTAGTATTAGATAAACTGTAGGAGTTTGTAACATTCAGCAGAGATAAATTAAAGGGCCACTCCACCTACTTTACAAACAATGTTTAGTGTATTCCTCACATCCCTCAACAGCACTAGTCAGCCTGTAAAACAGCTGTATGAAGACTTTAGAGACATTAAAGTTTGGGAAATGAATCCTGATGATGATGACATCAGACTCGCATTATGGAGCTAAAAGTCGGAATCATTTGCCATCTGCCGCTTTAATTTTGACCAATTTTGTCTCTTGATTTCCTTTTTTACTTGGTCGCCTGTGAATCTACCAACTTTATGAAAGCGCAAATCACTGCAGGGCCCCTTTAAATATGTCTGACAGATTGAAACTTCTAACTAATGTGAGCACAGAACAAACAACAACACAGAAAACAATACATTACATCAGTGGTCTATGTCAGTAATCATAAGTAATATATGGAAACAACATAATAATAATAATAGGAATAAAATTAATAAATAAATTCAAACAAGGAGGATAAACATACAACAATGATCACCAGCACATTTTTATAAAGTTAGTTGATTTGGTTTTCAGTAGATCTCATGGGTTGTTTTTGGAATTTGAAGTCAACAAATGTAACTTTTTGCAGAGGAAAAATCTTCCTACAACAAACAACTAATCGGGATGTAAATACTTGCACACACAATCCTCTTCAGCTCAAACACTGTGCAGCTATTTTCATTTGAAAACATTTAGTACATATGATTGTGTCTATTTTATATATTTATAATTCTTGTCTTTTGTAGTAGTTGTTTTGATTTTCTTCCTTTCTCTCACTAAGTTTATTCTTATGCACCAAAGTACTTCATTAAAAAAACCTGGTTTGGGAAATCCTATTTGGAAAATGGCTTTATGGAAAACCTGCTCTGGTGCTGATACCTGCTTGTTGCACAGTGTGTCCAACAGTGGATGTACAAATAGAAAAATCATGTCTCCTGTAACTTTGGCAAGGTAATGTAAAGGTAGACAGTCACTCTGTCACTCTGTAACCTGAAACCCCTTCCCGACCCCAAATCTGAGTCTTTCTTTTGGGGGGGGGGGGTTTGATGTCACCACCCAGAAGCGGATCTCTTTCCGTACCACCGCTCGTATTTCCGGGTTGCGGCTCCACGCTGGTGGGTTTGGCGCTGTGGTTTGTGTTTGGCGCTGCAGGAACTCTGGAAACTTGCATCAGCCGGGAGGAACCAGCGAGCCTGCCCCCGGGTCGCTCCGTCATTTGGAGAAAGAGAAAAACAATATGGACACAACCTGCGGAACAATTCAAAACTAAATGATAACTGATAGCACTTTAAAGCGCCGGTGACCGTCCCTGAACGCAGCAGCAGAGACAGAGCGGGTTGAGGACACTGTGGTCGGTCAGCTCTCATCAAGGTGGATCTGTGTCAGTGTACACGTTGAGCAAAGTGCAAGGTCCCCTCGGAGCACAGATATGAGCTGCGACCAGCTCTGAGTCCGCCTCTCCTTCACTTTACCTCCTCTGCTAACTTAAATGAGCTTTTTTTTTTTTTACTCTTTTATTTTTTTATAAGCTGGTTTTATTAAATAGTTTTTGCACCGAAGAAGATGTCGTGCCTGTTGCTTGGAGTCGTGCGAAGGTGAGTATTTGTGACTTTCTGTGGGTTTTCTTTGTGGTTTAAATGGAGTTTAAAATGGGCTTGCTATTCATTCAAAACTGGCTATTTAAATGTGTGTTTGCCTGCTTAAGTTACATTTTCTCAAATGAAATTATTATTATTTTTGCCTGTTTTTGAATTTTTTATACTTTATTAGAAACTAATTTACAAACTTTATTGTGGAGAACTTCCTGTCCTTTTGTGTTTGAACTCTTTGGGATAATGTTAGCCACTTTTTCAGAAGCAGAAACATTTTCTTTCAGACACAATGGCCTTACAGCACAAAATGTGACATTCAAATCTACGTTTGCCTGCTTTAATTAAGTTTACTCAATGAATTCCAAATGAATTGAACCTTTATTTCATACAGGTACAGAAAATGTACTCTACTGTACTGTCTATTTAATTTGAACCTCTTTGAGCTAGTGTCCGTCACTCTTTCAGAAGCAGACAGATTTTTAAGGCTTCCAACATGAAATTGTATCCATTTTGACCATTTGTTAACTCTAAAATGAATACATCATTTCAGGAGTTACTAAAATAACAAGTTTAATCTCATTGCTAAATCTTTATTGTATGTCAACTTCTGCGGTGCTTGCTGCCAGAAACTTGTCAGACTTGATCTCAGAGACCGTCTCGAGATCAGATGACATTGAGTGATTGCTTGTTTGTGTCCATAGATATTAAACCACACTTCCACAGTAGTGTGTGTGAGATTATATGTAGTATATATATATATTTTAAAGGGTCGTCTTTCTGCGTCCCCTCTCTTCACCACCTTTTCCTTCCAGGCTTTGTGATGACACCCCATCACACAGGGACGGTGGAGTTAATGTGAGCACTCTGTGGCATTGTGTGTTTGCTTTTATTTTGCTATTAAGGATGCATGTGAGTGACACCATGGTAGGGGCATGGGAGTTGGTGGCAGGGAGGAGGAGGCCTGTGTTCCTGTGCATTTTGTTTGTATTTCTGCTTGAGAGATTGTTAATGTCTGGAGTCATCACTCCTTTATTTGCCTGAATGTCCTGGAGCATGCTCTGTGTGTTTTTTTTTTTCCCCCTGGGTACTCGCTGTACCATGTGTAAGGATAACGTATGCAGCACGTGTGTGTGCATGATCTGAGCAATACTCTTGCGTGTATCTGCTTCATGTGTAGACTCTGCCCCAAAGAGGCTGTTGACCAGGATCTAGTGAAGGGGGAGTGTAGGCGCGTCGGGCTGTGCCGTAATGGGATTGGTTTGCAGATTTGGAGGTGTGTTCGGAGGAAAAGTTGCTCAGCTGGAAGCTACAGGATGGGTTCATCGGGGTTGTCTGTTCCTTGACATTCTTTGTTTTCCCCTCTGGATAAAGTACCGTATGTCAAAATGTACAGAACACCACTGAAAAACACAGAATGCGGTTTCAGAGTTGCCGAGTATTCACATTCAAAAAGGGGTTTCTTGAAAGCTGATGTCTGGGTAAATCTATGCTAAATGTTAAATGCTTGTTAAATGTGGGCATGCTTGTCCTTATCAGGTTTGGGGGATGGGGTGAGGAATGGGGTGGCAGAGACAAAGGAATGAGAGGATGAATGACTGCAGGGGAAATTGGGAACAAAGGTCAGGTCATCAGAGTCTGTTTAGGATTTCCAATATCACAGCTTTTGTGATGCGAAGACGGAGGAACAAAGCTGCTAATCCAATCCTGCTGCTTTGAATGTAGCTTCTCAAGTCACCCAACGCCCGTGCTTCAGCAAGCAAATGAATAATCAACAAGTTAAACTCAGTTTCTGTTCATTCATTTAAAAATCTCCTTTCCCTATCGCATCACACTCACTGTAGATAATATTCAGCACCACCTGAATGGTTATAGTAATTAGTGGCATGACAGGGTGGATGATTGGAAGCATAGGTAGTTGATTTACCATGTGGGGGTGGGGGGACTAAAGTACTGTAGAGCTGATTTAATGAGACTGGTTCATCTAATATCACAGATAACACTGACAAAGTGCCTTATTTGTAATCTTCTGTGGCTAAAGGTCAGTCTAGGGAGCTGTGATACAGTGACACTGTTGTTCTTTAAGGTCCCCTTCAGCTAATCATGCATTTATCTGCTCAGAAAGTCTAAAGATCCACTGAAAACGGACAGTTTCTGACACACGCAATGTTTCTTTTTTTTAAGAAAAAGAGAAATGGGCCAATGAAATGTGTTTGGTGGATGCAGATATGGCCATCCCCTGACTTTTCCTCTCGCGCAACCACAAGGTTCACATTTGTGGTTTTCAGGAGAAACTTTCACTTTGTCTGACTCCAGACCAGTTTGGTTTGTGACCAAAAACCTGCAAAACGAAGTTCCCATCAGCCTCTGTACTTTTTATTTAGTGCTACTTCACTGATGTTAGCATGCTAACATGCAAAAGTAAAATATAAACATTATACCTGTGAGTATGATAACATGCTCATGCTAGCATTTAGCTCAGAACACCACTGTGTCTGACCACAGCCTCACATAGCTGCTAGCATGACTGTCAGCTGTTGTAATTAAAAGAAAAACTCAATCTAAAACTAGACAGATAACGCTGTAGTTCTGTCTTTATTACAAAGGGCTCGGTTCTGGCATTTTCTTATGACAATATTAACTGTAAATTAGTAGTTTTTGTCCAGAAAAATCTTGACGTGGCTCCTTTTTTCAGTATTGTCTGCAGGTATTCAGTTCAGGCTGCATACACCTCAATAACCTCCACAGAAAGGTGGGGTAGTCTGACAGGTGAAACAAACAAAAGTGCCCAAAGCTCCTGCTTATTCAGCTCATTTCTTTGAGCGCAGGGTGATAACTGAGGGCAACTCAAATGAGCATATCATCATTTCTATCCATTCAGATCTTCTCTCATCTGCATTATGGTGTCTGAACAGTGAGAGCATACGCCACCAACTGGAGCCTGTTCATCATTAATTGCTCCCACATCAATGGTTAAACCACTGGCATGGTACAGGTCACCTGTTCAGAGGGAGTTTGGACCGTTTGGACTCTGAAGCCGGCATTTCTCAGCTCTTTGCCCTCTCACCGTCAAGTTACATGTTATCTTCTTTGGCACTGTGAGCCTCTCTGCATGCTTGCGTGCCCTTTGTATGCACCAGATTTACGCGTGTCTCTACGCACACGAGTACTGTAAGTGTGTGTGTGCCACGCACGTATGATGACGCACTCATTGTAGCCAATGGGGAGCAGCGTGCCTTCACTTAGCGGGACAACTGTGTCACTGTCTTGGAAACTACAAACGAGAGGAGGGTGATTTGTATTCCCAGTCAAATTAGCGACTGGTTTCTGACTGGAGGGAGTATGTGTGTCAATTTATGTGTGAAATCTAGACTAATTTGTCTATTTACACACTTCTGGGCTTCTCATTTGAGGATACAGGATTATGAATTTCAAATTTTTCTAAAGAGGTCACCTGCGGTCATCCACACTGTCCAGAAAACAAAGCACATACACACACATCGTCTATTCAATTGTCCGATCACTGCTGGGGACAGACAGGAGATGCATACACACACAGGCTTGTGTTTTAACAGCTTGCATAGCTGCAGCCCTCTCGGTAGCTTGTGTTTGTGACTATCATGCCACTAACAAACAATAGGCCGGCCCCCCGCATGCCTCTCTTTATGTGGAGGAGTCTGTTTGCGGCTCTCAGGTTGCACCGTTGACAGTATATGGGTTGCACTAATAAGTACCCCGGGGGCAACAAAGGCATTATCAATGTCACATGAAAAGCACACGACACCAATTTTGTGCCTTATTTAAACTTGTTTGCACTCCCTCGGGCACTTCCATGACTTCAAAAAACTCCCATCATTATCCATTGGCCAAAAAAATGAATTGGCATCAATGGCAAAGCCTGTAGCTTTATTCTCATTTCCCTTCACATATTTGTAACACTGTGAGGTTTTAGTTATTATTTGTAAAAAAAAACATCAATAAATAAAGACCAGAACAGTCTCCAAGATAATGCAGACAAAAAGTGTCCTAACTGGAGAAATCTGACCGTAGTAAGAGACTGGACTTGTCTGAACCCTCTAAACCAATTTTCTCTACTTGATGATACAATAAGGACACACTCTGCATCATATTCTGGTCAGCGCTGGGTAGGAATGTGAAGATATAATGCGAGACAGTTAAATTGCCATACAAATATGCGTAAATTCAAACTGGTGGGATGAAAAGTGAATTCTGATACTCTTTTTAAACAGCAGAGGGCGCTATCTACTTTTGACTTTGCTTGCTTGACGTCCTACATCACTCGGGTCAGTAGCTTTATCAAAGCGCAAAGATATTCCCCAACTCAGAAAAGAGATAGTTGACAGGGTTATATTTTTAATTTCTAATTTACATTGTTTGGCACAGTTTATACCTCAGAAATTAAACTGATTGTTTCATTTAATAAAGGAATATATTTTGTAGATTTTTGTCTGAGAAATAAAGGAATCATCTTCAGTCATAATTCGTCTTCAATCTCATTTTGTGAAAGCAGCAACAAGGAACTTTCATTTTGTGTTGATTATGGCGGCCCCTGTGGACAAAAGTGGAAATGTTTCCCCCATCTCGTTTAATTGATTTCAAGGGGAATCTGACCGAATCAAACCCAGTGGCAGGCATTAAGAATAACCCGTCTTGTGTGCTTATGTAGGTCATGTAGAGGCATCAGTATTAAATGGAGACTGTTTCATAACCAGTTAGAAACTTAGTGGGCTACGTTTAAAAAAAACTGTCTGTTTGTGTGTATCGAATCACGAGTTGAGTGTATCGTTTCATCCCTAGAGCCGGGTCATTGGTAATGTCAGCATCCCATAAATGATTCAATAAGATCAGACAGAAGTCTGCAGCTGGGATGTTTCTGTTTTCTGACTCATGTTAGATTGTTGAAGTCAGTCTTTAAATTCCATGATGAAGAAGTGAACAGCGCTTATTATAGGCCCCTGTAACATTATGTAGATTATAGATTGCAGGACTGTCAGATAGTTTTTATGTATCCATATTTGGAAAAGAACCTCGAGTAGCAGGTCTTACAGGAAAATACCTTTGCACAGGAATGCACTCTACACAATGGAAATCCAACTTTGTTTGTGGGTTAGGGTTGCCTGCAGTATAGGTGGCAGTCTGGTCTATTTGTGTAGAGTTACACCCATCTCAGCCACAGGATACTGTAAATGTAAATTGCTCACTGCCCTCCAAAAAGAAAATCAAGTTCTCTCTCCAGTTACAACTACGGTACTTCTATATCAGATCACTGACTTTGTGTAATCCTGTTGGCTTATAAGGATGGTTGTATCTGTGAAAGAAATATCACAAAATGACACGGGTTACTGTACATTCAGTCAGTGTCATTTACTCTTGAGTTGCAAGTAAATGGTGACCGTTCTCTTTCAGACATGGTGGTGTTGGGGCGAGTGTTGGAGTTCGCTCCCTGGCCTCCATCCCCTCGCTGCCCCCGGCGGTGGCTGATTTCGTGAAGGGAGCAGTGGACGAGTGTAAGCCCGCTGGTGTGCATGTGGTGACGGGGACGCCGGAGGAAACGGCCAACATTCTGGCAGGTCTGCAGAAGGAAGGGATGGTCAAGAGGCTTCCCAAATATGACAACTGGTAAGGGATTTAAATTTGAAGTCTTGCATACACTCAGAAATACATGCATTCAGTGGCGTATTGTTTTTCTATGTGGTGATTCTCTCTCTTAAGTTCCTCAGTTTTTCCTGCACCATGCTCTGATTCCTGCTCTGTTTTTCAGTTGGTTGGCACGTACAGACCCAAAGGACGTGGCTCGGGTGGAAAGCAAGACTGTGATTGTGACCAAGAACCAGAGGGACACCATCCCCATCCCTGCCGGAGGGGTGAAGAGCCAGCTGGGCAGCTGGATGAGCGAGTCTGACTGGCAGAGAGCCAGAGAGGAGCGTTTCCCCGGCTGCATGTCAGGTACGCTGTTGGATGGAAATGAAATGTTGCCAGGAGATGTGTTTTTTCAACTTCCCTTTGAAACCGTTGAATGGCAATGTTTTAATCTGAACATTAACCAACTATTTTAAAATATAGGAAACAAAATATTAAAATTGTAACTGAACAGCAGGCTAAATAGGCACTGTCCACTGTTTTTGAAAGTTTTGAACCTGTGTGGTCAGAAGAGTGCTTTGTTGTGCCTGTAACCCAACAGTAATGTCACAGTGTCCATGACATGATTTTCAGGGGGTGTTAAGGTACTCCTTTACCAAATGTGTTCTGACTAAAGTGTCTCTATTTTTGCAAATGAACATAGATGTTTTGAACATCAGAAGTCCCAGCTGTAACAATATAGTGATGTATATTTTGTATCATAAAACATGGACAGCTTTATTCACAACTCTTCACATTCACAAAACTCTGTTAAAGGTGCCCTGTGGAGTTGTAAAAGTTTATATTCAGTGTTTCCCACCAAAACACATAGTATGGATCTGTCAGGTCTGACAAAGGCAGTATTTATTTGCATGTTACCACTCTCAACTGTTAATCAGCGCAACAACATAAAACATGACAGAAACTTTTGTCACGTGGCCTGTATCTTTGTGCATGTTACAAATGAAATGAGGACCCGTTTGTAAAAACATTGCTCCTTAGTGTGGTTATATGTCAAAAACTCAACAAGGTACCTTTAAGAAAAGGCCATGATATCTCCAGACATTTGTCAGTAGTTGCCTGTAGTAAAAAGTAAACTGCATTAATGTGTTGTTTATGTGTCTGTGTCCTCTGTAGGTCGGACCATGTATGTGATTCCCTTCAGTATGGGTCCTGTAGGCTCGACTCTGAGTAAATATGGCGTCCAGGTACTGACTGTTCTCTTCTCCTCACTTAACACTCAGAAAATTATGCAATAAAACAATAAAGTAACTATATTTTGTTGCTTTAAATTGCTGTGATTTATTAGTACAGTATATTCTAATAAATTGTTGTAGCACTTTATGGCTATTGCTCGCTGAAGGTTTTAGTTTGTAGATCAGGGGTGATAAAGATGTTGTTCTCCTTCAAGGTGACGGACTCGCCATACGTAGTGGCCAGTATGGGGATCATGACACGAATGGGCACTCCTGTTCTGCAGAAACTTGCTGAAGGAGAAGACTTTGTCCGCTGTCAGCACTCTCTGGGACGACCTTTACCACTTAAAGGTACAAATTCCAAGAGCCCAGAACAAGTTGTCTTAGTGCTTTATATTACTAACTATAAGATACAAATTCTCCCTCTCTGGTCTTGCCACATCTCTCCTTTCTATCCCTCCCCCCATCTCTCCATTGATCTCCCTTCCTGTCATCTCTGGCTCTTTCCTCATCTCCTCCATTATTTTGTCCCTATTCCATTTCACCAACACTCACCAGTCTCATCTCTGTTGTGTCTGGTATCTGTCTGTCTGCTCTGCAGCCCCTCTGGTCAACTCGTGGCCCTGTAACCCAGAAAAGGTGTTGATATCTCACCTGCCAGACCTCAGGCAGATCATGTCCTTCGGCAGTGGCTATGGAGGAAACTCTCTCCTGGGGAAGAAGTGCTTTGCCCTTCGCATCGCCTCCCGCATCGCCAAGGATGAAGGCTGGCTGGCAGAACACATGTTGGTGAGTGAACATTGCTGCCTGCAGCCTGCTCCAGATGCTTGACACATAATTCTCCTTTGTAGACATTTGGAAGATGCTAATTTGTTGTCCCTGACAAAAACACAAAAGGGGATCCGTTACGCTCATTTCCAGCGCTATATATTCTTAGTCTGAGACTGCCCTAGAGTAACTTCCAGTCTGTTAGAAGCAGTTAGCTAATATCTACGAGTAAAGCTATTATTTCTATCAGTAAACTCTGTAAATACGTAAGAGTTGAGGCAAAGAAGCCACAGCACATCAAAGGAAAATCAGGAAATTACTTTCACATACATTTATCTCATTATTTGACCTTTTGGCCTTGTTGGTCTTGATTATTAACATCTGGCAAAGTAAACTGATATATGACAAACTATGGAAAAACTATATAGGTTCCCTTTAAATGTAAATAATATAGAGTGTGTGTATATATATATATATATATATATATATATATATATATATATATATATATATATATATATATATATATATATATATATATATATATATATATATATTATATATATATATATATATTTATATATATATATATATATATTATATATATATATATAATATATATATATATATATATATATATATAAAGTATAACAGTGGTTGTTCTTTCAGAAGTTGGCCATGATGCTCTTTAAGTGCTTTTGAGTGAAAAGCGGTAAAAAAAAAATATAAAAGATTTGTCCTGTTTATTCACCACTCTTTCCTCTCCTCAGATCCTGGGTATCACCAACCCTCAGGGAGTGAAGCGGTACGTAGCCGCGGCCTTCCCCAGTGCCTGTGGTAAAACCAACTTGGCCATGATGAAACCATCCCTGCCAGGCTGGAAGGTTGAGTGTGTGGGTGACGACATTGCCTGGATGAAGTTCGACAGTCAAGGTAAGAGGGAGGAGGATGGCTCACACACATAAAAGCACTTTGTTACTCCATAGGTAGTGTAGTATGAAATCCAACATCCTGTCTGTCTCCGCAGGTAAACTGAGAGCCATCAACCCAGAGAATGGTTTCTTCGGTGTGGCTCCTGGCACCTCAGACAAGACCAACCCGTATGCCATGGCCACCATCGCCAAAAACACAGTGTTCACCAACGTTGGTGAGACCAGCGATGGAGGAGTGTGGTGGGAGGGCCTTGATCCCCCCGCAGCCGGGGTCACACTCACAGACTGGCACGGCAAAACCTGGAAGCAAGGTAACATCTGCCCAGATTGCCCAGGATTTATAAAGACATCAATGTAAAGAGGAGATGATTTGTTTTTACCACTTAGTTTCCGATGAATATTCAGCAGTTTAGCTGATATAATTTCAGCTTGAATAACGCTTCTTTCTTTGCCAATAAAGACATTTCCTCACTAGTTCTGATTATTAACAGGCCCCAGACCAAAACTGACTGCAGCATCAAAAGTAAAAAGTATAAAACTTATATAGAGCAGTGTATATTGCTCTCCCTTCATCATAGGCTTTCTGCTTTCTGAATATATCAAACTGACATATGAGCAGTAAACTGAACAGCCATTGTGTATACAGTGCCATCTAGTGGTATGTCAAAGCAATGTCATTTTTTTTACATTGATATTCAGATGTGTAGATGTTTACAAACACTGTTGTTTCCTCTCTGTAAACAGGAAGCTCCACTCCGTGTGCCCACCCCAATTCCCGCTTCTGCGCCCCGGCGGCTCAGTGTCCAATCATTGACCCCAAATGGGAGAGCGAGGAGGGCGTTCCAATCGACGCCATCATCTTCGGTGGCAGGAGACCAGAAGGTTGGCAGTATTTTCATTAAATACACACCAAGAGTTGTTCTTTAAATAGTTGCAGACATTGTTTGATGAGCACCGCATTTTTATCATTTCACATTTTAAACATTTAGTCTTCTGTGGTGTGACCGACACAGAGGGAAGTAAACTAAACTACCCTCAGTTCATTTATCTTACATTGCAACCAGAAAATGAAGTCTTGAAACATCATGGAAAAGAAGTGAAAATAAGTCTAAGTGGAAATTACTACTACTTACCTTTTTATTTATTGTATGGAAAAATAATGTAAGCAGAAAAAAGAGCAGGTTATTGTCGCTTTTTAATGGGATTGGCCTTTGTTGATGAAATGATAGAAATCTTATTTTCAAAAGATAAAAAAATATAATGTTTTATGTTCTTATTTTTCCTCATAATTTCAGGGTCAGTATAATTTACTAAGTAGGGAAAATATATTTTTGAGCTGTTAAAAAAAAGTCTGAGCTATATTAAAATCATGATTATTATTGTCCTGCACTGTTGGAAGTCTAATTTAGTGTTGAATCAATCTCTCTGATCGTGCTTGTGTCGCCTGTCTTGTTTAACATATGAAACATGATAAAATGTTGATGTTGTCAGGAGTCCCTCTGGTCTATGAGTCTTTCAACTGGCAACATGGAGTCTTTGTTGGAGCCGCCATGAGGTCTGAGGCCACAGCAGCTGCTGAGCATAAAGGTACCAACACACCAAACCTGATTTTCCTCTGGCCTTAATTCCTGTTAACACATTTGTACTGATTTATAGGGTTGATTGACTAGTTTTTAGACATTGTCATCATTTGTAATACATCAGATAGTACTCAGATGTCCTACTGATGAGGTGTTTAAAGATAATGATGATAAGGATGTTACTTGTTCTGTTATTAAGATAATTCTTTATATTTATTTATTACAAAACATTTAATGTTTTCCTTCAGGCAAGGTGATTATGCACGACCCCTTTGCCATGCGACCCTTCTTTGGTTACAACTTTGGCGACTACCTTGGTCACTGGCTGAGCATGGAGAACCGAAAGGCCCCCACTCTTCTCCCCAAGATCTTCCACGTCAACTGGTTCAGAAAGGATGCGACTGGCGCCTTCCTCTGGCCCGGCTTCGGCGAAAACGCCCGCGTCCTGGAGTGGATCTTCAAGCGCTGCGGACGGGAGAGCGAGGACGAGGCGGCCAGGAAGAGCATTATCGGCTGGCTGCCAGAAGATGGCGCCATCAACACTAAAGGTCTGAGCAGCAAGGTGGATATGGGTGCCCTGTTCCATGTGCCTACATCTTTCTGGCAGAAGGAGACGAAGGAGCTGAGAGCCTACTTCACTCAGCAAGTTGGAGCTGATCTGCCGGCTCAGGTGGAGGCTGAGCTGAAGGCTCTGGAGGACAGAGTGCACAATTAAAACCCTACTGACAGGAAGTTCCTCCAGGAACAGGGAGGCAGTCACTGATGACACAGGATTCAGATCATTAGGGTGCAATCAGAGTCACTGGCTGGGTTTACATACACAGAGAATTTAGTGCTGAACCAGGTTAGCTGAGAAGACAGTTTGGTTTTATCAAAGTAAACAAACACTTAGCTTGGATAACCAGGTTGTTGTCACTGTGACATAGAAACACCCCATCCCTATTTGGTTTTCAAACAACATGGCAGTAGCTAGTATGAGACATTACTAGTACTTGCTGCTCTGTCAAAGATGGTTTATGGCAGCTACATTTAGTATGTGCTTATTCAATAATTGCTTGAATAAAAACCTAAGACCAATAGCCAGGCCAGTAGTTAATGTTCTCTGTGCTTGAAAACACAGTCAGTGACTCTTGTCTTTCTCTTTTATGAAGGGGAATCTGTCAGGAATTAAATGTCAGATATGGAATTGACGGAGAAGCTAATAATCTACAATGCAATTTACCTTTTGGACACCACTTCACACTAATGCTGCAACACTGAGGGACTGGTGCTGGGTTGGTGGTAGGAGGGAGGTTTGACTCTCAACATGAAGGTTAGATTTCTGTGAAGTTGTCAAACGTGTCATGTAGATACTGTCACTACCTCCATTCACTCACAAGAGAAAGCATGGTACTAAAGCCCAATCAACATGGCCCAGTAGTGCCTCTGAGATATTTAACAGTACAGTGTCTAGGATGCTGTGTTTACAAGCTGAAGCCCAAAGATCTTTTTTAGGCAAAATTCTGACAAAGAGTAGATCAAGTTTGAACGTTTTTACTCATAGAAAGGTTTTAAGTGAATTTTAGCAGCTCTTTTAATACATTATTGACTGAGTCTGAAAAAATGCCCTTTATGTTAAATTGAACTTGATATTAGAAAATATATTAATCAGATGTACAATAAATACTCAAAACATTGTAGCAGATTTCCAGTGGACCCGAGAATTACTATGCTAGTTCATCTTGTGACTTTCGTTATGTTTGTGATTAAATTGTATGATTTCAGGTGATGTTTACACACAATATGTGAAATGTTGGACCAATAAATGCGAGTGAGATTATTAGGTATTTTTAGAAGTTGTATGCCAACGTTTTTATTACAGTGCAATGAATAAATATCTTCAAATGCAGAAACTCTGTCTTGTGTTCATTTTAGAAGTAATATAGTAAATATGTAAGAAAATGGGATACACAATAGATAAAGCAAATGAGATCAATATGCCTTGTTAAAAATAAAATGTAAAATAAACATAAACATTTCAAAAGTAGATATGATCTTGGACTACACTGGTAATGTGTGTACAGAACTGCTTCTGGTGTCAAGTTCACTAATTCATTCTCATGTCATTAAGATTAGTTCCTATTCAGAGCTTTGAGACTTTTACTTGCACATATCTCACAAGCAGATTACTAACCACACAGTAACAGCTGTATGAGGTCAGTACATAAATCTGAACTATGATAATGTGATTACTGAGAAAACCATCTGAGCTGCAGTGTGTGGAGTTTAATTTATTTAACTGTGAGCAGTAAACATTTTCCTGTCTAGTCTCCACGGACTTTTTCTTCATTAACTGACATAAAACATGTGGTAAAATTACAAAATAAAGGTAGATTATGAATCCAACCCAAGTGTGATCACAAAACAGTACTCATTTATTATTTCTTCACTTGAGCGTAGAGATCCTCTGGACCATCAGCAGTGTGAGTTAATCTGTTTGATGGCTCAGACACTTTGACCTGTGCATACAGCGAATCATGTTGCTGTCCACTGTCCTGCACTGAGTCAGAGGACGGTTCAGGTCTCCTCTTCGAAAAGTCAATCTCTCCATAATGGATGTTTTCTTCACTTGTGCTAACTGGCATTTGAAGAGAAAGCTCTTCACCTCTTTGACTCTGAAAAATGAATCAAATAAGAAATGTTGTGAGCTGGATCCTTCCAGATTAAATCATCACAGATCAATCTAAATTTCACTTTGGCACACAAACATCTGAAAACATCAATCTGAATCCTGACTCAGGTTAAACATTTGTTCTGATGCTGCTGGATTACAGTGCAACCTTAAATATTGTTGAGTATAAAATGGATAGGATTCTTTGGAACAATCCTCACTATGTTCAGGTCTTTTTCTTCCAATTCCAATTCTTGTGTCTCTATTATTCAAACAAAGTAGATGACAACCAGATCCAAATGACTATGGTTCCTGTTGGGTCAAAGGGGACATTTAAACATGAACTTGTTCATTTGGTGTGGTTTAACTGGATATTTATTGTGACGGGTCACTTCCTGTCACCTCATAAGTCACTTTCTGGGACTGTAACCTGAGACAACTTGATGATGCACGATGTCCAGGTGATAAAACTCCTGGCACGCCCACAATATTAATGTTTTATGTACTTTTGGCCAATATGCAAATTTTGGCTAGTTCCACTAGTCTGACACCGCAGTAGACGTCAAGCTGTACTTATAAACAAGTACTTTGTGGTGAAATTGATTTATTCATCAAATTAAGGAATTTGAGAATATTCATTTTGAGTTTACTATTGTTGCTAGCTATTCCAAGCTAAACCTACACTGTATGAAAAAGAAGAATTTGGTTCAGCATTCGAATCAGACGTATTCAATGCAAGCTATTCAAACTGTCTTCATTTGCTGTAAATTAAAGTGCTCCTCCTTTTAATTAAGACACAGCGTGCCACCGGCCCTGTGACACATATATCTTGTACCTGACTGATTCAGCTATGTATTTCAGCCTAAGTAAGAAGCAGAACTTGAGACAGAGCCACAGCGTGCTATCAGCCCTGTGAAAAATTAAAGTTACCTCCCTAGCTGTTACTAACACGTGCTCCAGCCTGTGTAAACTTTAAAGAGCCCATCCCCTGACTGTTACTGCCTTACATGTCAGTTAGTGCATGTGAAATTTGTTGTGCCCACTAGAGCCACTATGGTCTTGTAGCTACCCCTCCTCCACATAAAGCCACTCCCATAGTGTAAGCAAACACATTGTTTGGTTAGATCGCCTATTTTACCAAATTGTCCATGTCCCCTCTAACAGAATCTGTCCGACATTCAGATTTTAGCAAGAGAAGCAAGAATTTCATGGTATGACATTACGAGGTGAAAATAAAATTTGATAAGCTGAGTTCTCTCCATTATATGACAGCTGTGTGCATCTGAAGCCATTAGAGATGAATATGAATTTATAGTAAATTATCTTGTGTGCACAAGATAAAAAATATTTTCTTTTGGGGACTTTACGGGCTCCGTACCTCTCAAACACTGTCTACTGATTGTTGAGACTGATGCTTTCATATATATCAGACACAGTCACTGTAAAATACTTCAAACAAACAGTTCAGTACAATGAAGGTTAGTATTTTCCCACCTGAGTCTGT
The DNA here is from genome assembly GCF_905237075.1 of Dicentrarchus labrax. Classification (NCBI taxonomy): domain Eukaryota; kingdom Metazoa; phylum Chordata; class Actinopteri; family Moronidae; genus Dicentrarchus; species Dicentrarchus labrax. Next base: position 8,939,869 of record NW_026136709.1, on the reverse strand, counting down.
TGTGGAGTTTGATGTTTCCACTTAAACCACCTGGAAGACATTAGAGAGCTGTCAGAATAATTATACTGTGTTTCAGGTTAAATAGATGATAGAAGTAAGGACTGATGGAAAACAGCATAATTGGATGCATAAAAACATACAGATTAAAATACAATTGGTAGAGATAGGTGATGAAACTAAAGGAGGACAGTAAATCACAGAACAGGTGGTCTGAACAACAACTTTTGTTCTCTTTTGAGAGTTTCAGAGTCAACCACTTTAATCAGTACAAAAATGCAAATGTGAGGAATGTGTTGGTACAGAAATAAACAAAACTGACAGATCACATCCTCATCCATGCTCTCACCAAAACTTCAGGGACAGAGAGTTTATTGTGTCACATCCTTTAATTTGTGATACTTACCAAACACAGAGAGCAGTGCAGATGAGAATGACAACAATGATCCCTGCAACAGCTGAACCCCATTGTAGATGGGTAGCCATCGTTGAAGTCTCTCTTTTAACATCTAGGTCAAGTTTAATTGTATAGAATGAATTCATACATATGCAGAAAAAGTGCAGGGTACTAAAACAAAGAAACTACAATACAGCTGCAAGAAAGAAGATAAACAGAAAAGAAGAAAGTAATTATATAATAAGATTCAGTTTGACATTTACCTGCACTGTTTAAATGAATCCATGATGATGACTGATTACCAAGATCATTCATTGCCACACAGTAATAAACTCCCCCATCTGTCACATTGAAGCTGTAAAACGGTCCTTCAGATACAATCATGGGTCCATCTTTGCTGTTCTTGAACCAGGTGAAACGGCTGACGGGAGGCTTGGCTCTGCTGGAGCAGGTCAGGTTCACCCAGCTACCTGCTGACACCAAACCTGATGGACTGATGGACACTGAGGTGTCTTTAGGAGCATCTGAGGAAAATGTGAGATTAACTTTATTCATTAAAAATCAGCTGATATCCCATGAATCATCATGTGCTGACAGGATCCAATAACAAACTCTGGTTGTCTTACATGAAACACTGAGAGTCTTTCTCTCCTCTGCTGTCTTGTTATCTTTTCCTTCATTCACAGGATATCTGACAGAACAGGTGATGTTGTATCCATCATGTTGGTCTGACAGAGTGATGCTCTCCTGGATTTTAGTTGTGAAGGTTCCATCTGTGTTTTCCTCTATTTTGTTGTGAGAGTCTTGTTGGAGATTCCAGGTGAGTTTAGGAGGGGAGTGTGGACAGGGAGTGAAAGCTGAGCAGGTTATAGTGACAGACTGCTTCTCCTTCAGATCACCTGAGATCTCAATTCTGAGGCTCGGAGGAGAATCTAAAGGTTTAAATCAAACAGATGAAGCTGATACTTCTGTAATGAAACCGCATAAAGAGTATAAATAACAGTTTGTTCTGCTTTACACTGTCCCAGAATTTGACCATTTAAATGTCAAACTGTAACAATAGACTCAGTGTTTAATCAGAATTTAAATTCATGGTAAAGTGAAAAACATCCAAATTGATAAAGTGTGCTGTTTAGACCAAACCTGTAACTGATTTCACTTTTTATTCTAAACAATAACATTATAGACTGACTGAAAGAAACAAAGCTCTCTTACCTTTAACTGTTATTTGAAGAGGATCACAAACAGCTGTTGCTCTGAAAGGCCAGTTCATGATTCTGAAGTAGTATGTGTCTGTATAACTTGTGATTAAACTGGAAAACAGAGTGGTGCAGTTTTTCTGACTCAGGTTTCCAGTAATATTCATTGGATACGTGTTAACTGTCTTACTACTGTTGACAATCACATTTTTTGGAAAATCCCAAATATTTGAGTCAGTTTTAATCCACACTCCAAAGGTTTCTCTGCTGCTGTCAAAATCTTGTTCTGGGTCAGCTCTAAAGTTACATGGGATTTGCAAACAAGATCCACTCAGTGCTTCCATTTTCTTTGGTGCAGTAATGAAGAGGTTTGACTTCTGAGGACAATCAGCCAAAGCACCTGTAAAATCAGACTCATGATGAACAAAATGTGGGGAAAAATCAGCATGAAGAGAAAGTTCATGATAAACAAATCAGCAGTGTGTTGCATGCTGGTCTTTTCCCTGTCCTGTTAACAATTTCTATATAAAACATTTCACTTTGCAGACATGAACAGTTGGAAAAAGTAACTCTATCTGCACTGGTCTTTCTGCTTTGTTTCTAAATGAAGTCCAAACTGTAAATGATTAACGTCTCCAAATAAAAGTGACTGAACAAACAGCTCACCTGAAAGAAAGAAGACACTCAGTAACATGTTGGCTGTCACCATATTCACAGACAGGACTGCAATCACACTCATCACCTGGATCTGAAAAAAGTTACTCTTCAATATTTGAATCAAAGCATCTTTTAAACAAATCCTTCATGTTGTTTTAAAGCAACCTCAGATTCACACATTCAAACCAGGAACTTGCCATGTCCAACCAGATGTTACTGTGTTATAAGTAGTGATGAATAATATCTGCAGAGTTGCTCTGAAAACAGTTTCAATATAAAATCAGAATGATCCAGTCTGAGTTTATGATATTATAGTTCAAATAAAATGTTGCTGAAGAAACTTCTCATTTCTTTGAGGATCATTTCTGCTAAAACAAAACCCAACAAATAAAATATATCATGTCTTTTTCAGTGGAGTTCATGAAAAGCAGCAAAATAAAAACTCTCTGGGTTAAAAAGTTCAAACATAAAAAGCAGTAACATTTGACCTTACCAAACGAGCCTGCAGATAAACCGGAGAAACAATTAGTTTTAAAATCAGACAATCTGTGAATTTCAGCAGAACTGCAACAGACCCAGTAACAGTCTTCCCTGCTAAGCTGCTGTAACATAAAAGCAAACAGACTTCTTGTTTCAAACTAGATATCACACGATTAAAATACTGCAGCAATAAAAGAAGGCTTCACCCTTCCTGTTTGCACACTGTGAGTGTGGAAGTCAGCTTTTGTTGCATCTTAACCTTATTAGGGCGAAAAAAGACTTGTTCATTATGTATTCTTAAATAAAAGGAAGTCTTGTTTTAGTACATATTACTGTACTAGATACTGTACATGTAATTAAGATTAGGTGAACAGTATACATAAAATGTACTGAAGGATTCCCCAGGAGGAAGAGCTGGAACATGTGAAGAGCGATGTCTACCCTGCTGTAGACCTGCTGCCACTGCGACTCAGTCCTGGATAAACAGCAGGAAATGGATGGATACTAACAGACAGAGCTGGTAAAGCTGATTTTGCAAGTTTCAATCAGAGATAATATTTGAAGAAGGTGTGAGTTGTGAACTTCACAAGGAAAGTGTTCCACATCAAAGAATCCTTATTCAAGACACAGACAATAAACACCATTCTGGAGCACATGATGAAGACATTTTGTTGCAGAGAGCTGTGTGGCTACAGTCACTATGATCATCCTGCAGAAGCACAGAAGCACCAAAAAAAAAAACACTGTTCAAAAGAAAGAAAAAAGGCTGTTATCTTAATGGTGATTAAAGATTGAATTATGAGATGTTTGTGAGCTAAAGAGGATATCTGATGAACCTTGTGCATAATGACTCAACAAATTCTTAATTGTTAACACCCAAAGATTATTTCATACATGTTGGTACCACAGAGTTTTTGCTGACTTCATCACTGCTGCTCTGTAATAACAAGCTGATGAGAGAAGTGAGTGACTAATATACTTTGTTCACTTTAAATACTCAATTAAAACACTTTTTAATAACATTACACATATCCAACTACAACAAGTCTTCATCCTTTCTATTCACACCCTGTGAGCGAGAAGCTTTTGTTGTAGCTTAGGGTGGAAATCATTTATTTATTTTTATTTATTTTAAGTGTTTTCTATAATTATTAACTTTACATAACACACTAGTGTTGTGATGTATTGACTACAAACCCATGTCTTATTTTTTCTGCAGTATATTTTATTTTATTTTGCAATTGTTTCAGTTGTAAAACAACAACAATGGATTGTAAGGAGGACAGTCAAAGGCGACAAAGATTTAGATGATCCTGCTGAGTTTCTTCTTGTTAAGTGTTTAAAGCAACAGACAGAGCTGGTGAGGGTCCTGCTGGGTCAGGTGAGGAATCTGTTGTCATTTTCTATTTGGATTGCATATATATAGGTGACTAGAAACATTTTTACATTTTAGCATACATAGAACTACAGTAATACTTTAATCCATGCATTTACTGACACTGAAATTACCTTAAAGAAATTGTTCCCTTAATTGGCACTTCTTTACTGGATATGATTAATCTTTCTTTATTATCAGGATATGTACCACAGTCCTTTAAAGTAGCTGTAATTAAACCCCTTCTTAAAAAGCCCACTCTTGACCCAGGGGTTTTAGCCAACTATAGACCGATTTCTAACCTCCCCTTCCTCTCTAAGATTCTGGAGAAAGTAGTTGCCAAAGAGTTGTGTGACTTTCTACATAACAATAGTTTATTTGAGGATTTTCAGTCAGGATTTAGAGTTCATCATAGCACAGAGAAAGCTCTGGTTAAAGTTAATAATGACCTTCTGATTGCTTCTGACAATGGACTTGTCTCTGTACTTGTATTATTAGATCTTAGTGCTGCATTTGACACCATTGACCATAATATTCTTTTACAGAGACTTGAGCGTCAAATTGGCATTAAAGGAACCGCACTAAGCTGGTTTAACTCATATTTATCAGATCGCTCGCAGTTTGTACATGTTAACGATGAATCTTCAATAAATACTACAGTTAGTCATGGAGTTCCACAAGGTTCTGTACTCGGACCAATACTATTTACTCTATATATGCTCCCTTTAGGCAACATTATTAGGAATCACTCCATTAACTTTCACTGTTATGCAGATGATACGCAGTTATATCTATCAATCAAGCCCGATGAAATTAATCAATTATCTAAATTACAAAAATGTCTTAAGGACATAAAATCCTGGATGACCTGCAATTTTCTGATGTTAAACTCAGAAAAAAAATGAAATTCTTGTTCTTGGCCCCAAAAACCTTAGAGACTCACTGTCTAAAGATATAGTTACTCTAGATAGCATTAACTTGGCCTCTAGCACCACTGTCAGGAATCTTGGAGTTATCTTTGATCAGGATTTGTCATTTAACTCCCACATAAAGCAGACCTCTAGGACTGCCTTCTTTCATTTACGTAATATTATAAAAATTAGACACATACTATCACAGACAGATGCAGAAAAACTAATCCATGCATTTGTTACTTCAAGGCTGGATTACTGCAACTCTTTATTATCAGGTTGCCCCAATAAGTCCATTAAAAGGCTCCAATTAATTCAGAACGCTGCAGCACGAGTACTGACAGGAACTAGAAAAAGAGATCACATTTCTCCTGTACTAGCTTCTCTGCATTGGCTCCCTGTAAAATGTAGAATAGAATTCAAAATCCTCCTCCTCACCTATAAAGCGCTTCATGGTCAGGCCCCTTCATATCTTAAAAAGCTCATAGTACCCTATTACCCCTCTAGAACACTACGTTCTCTGAATGCTGGGCTACTTGTGGTTCCTATAGTCTCTAAAAGTAGAACAGGAGCCAGAGCCTTCAGTTACCAAGCTCCTCTCCTGTGGAATCAGCTTCCAGTTGTGGTTCAGGAGGCAGACACCCTCACCACATTCAAGAGTAGGCTAAAGACATTCCTCTTTGATAAAGCTTATAGTTAGGGCTGGATCAGGTGAGTCCTGAACCATCCCTTAGTTATGCTGCTATAGGCCTAGACTATCGGGGGATTTCCCATGGTGCACTGAGCTCCTCCCTTCCTCTCTCTTTCTGCACTCATTCATGTCCCATTAATGCATGTTACTAACTTCACTTCTTCCCCGGAGTTCTTGTGCTTCCTCATCTCGCAGGTTCTTGTCGATCCTGGTGGAGCCTCCTGCCATGGTCCTGCTAGATTGCCATTGCCAATACTGTTGTTGCTGTGCACCTGTCTGTCTGTCTTTCGCTCTCTCTCTCTCTCTGCCTCTCTCTCTCTCTCTCTCTCTCTCTCTCTCTCTCTCTCTCTCTCTCACACACCCCAACTGGTCGAGACAGATGACCACACACCTAGAGCCGGAGGATCTGTCCTAGGTTTCTGCCTTTTAACAGGCAGCTTTTCCTTGCCCTTGTCGCCAAGTGCTTGCTCATGGTGGTACTGTTGGGTCTCTGTAATTAATGTTTTAAAGAGTTCGGTCTAGACCTGCTCTATTTGAAAAGTGTCCTGAGATAACTTCTGTTATGAATTGGCGCTATACAAATAAAATTGAATTGAATTGAATTCCTCTGTAAACTTAAAGCTCCCTCCATGTTCTCAGCGCTTTGTACATGGCATCTTACACCACTTCTCTTTTACCCACTTTAACTCATCAACCACACACTGACAAACCTTATGCTTTTAAAACTTATTTCATTTAAAGAAATATCTTCAGCACTGAAACACTATGGAGTACTGTGAGATGATGACAAGTCAACTTGATACCACAGGGTACATTTGATGTGTCTTTAAATAAATGTGATATTCTCTTGAAGGACTTGTACCACACTGTTGACTGTGTTTGTAATGTTTGAACTGTGTGCCTCTGTCAGAACTTGATTTAATAGATAACAGCTGAACTGTATTCAGGAATTAAAGGTCCAGTGTGGAAGATTTTGTGGCATCTAGCAGTGTAGTTGCAGATTGCAACTCACTCGCTTCACCCTCCCTTTTCCCATCCTGGCTGTGACTGTTAGTCTTATTAGTTCCATGTAACTCATACTATTGATTTTACAGCCCTAACTTTACTGTTTTGGTTCACTCTCACAGCTTTCATCAGCCTCATTTTCAGATGCAGAAGTAAAAGTCAAAGTAAAAAGCTCTAAGATTCACTGTTCACTACCTGCTCAGCACCAAACTGTAGGCAGATACAGGTCGAGACAGCTGTCATGGCCATGGCTGTACCCTTGCCTTTTCCTTGTGTTTTTCTTGTGTTTCCCCCTCCCCTGTGTCTCCTATCTGTGTGTTGTGGGCGTGGGGAAACCCACGCCCACAACAGCTGCCTTCCAGCTCTGCTCCACACAGTATATATGCAATGAAACCATCAACTCTCTCAGTCTACGCACCTACCTCCAGTCAACACAACAGTATATCTACTCCGGTTCTCTAGCTACTCAGTGCCTGATCGGCAGTCTACAACAGGGAAGTTTACATCTACCTGCCTGCCAGCCACCATTTGAAAGCCATTTCCTCAACCCTCCCCTCATCATCACCATCTTCATCATCTTCACCTTTTGGAATAAAACATACTAAACGTCACCATGAATCTGAATCTGTGTCTTGTATTTGGGTCCACATCTTTATCCAACATGACAACAGCTGGTGATCACAGTGGAGCATTTAGCATCGTAAAGAACCAGAGAGTTTTAGAGACTTTCACTGTGATAGATGGACCACTCATGACTTAAAGTAGAAAAAGACATTCTCAGGACACTCTTTCAAATAGAGCAGGTCTAGACCGAACTCCTTATAGCATTATTTACAGAGACCCAACAGTTTCCACCATGAGCAAGCACTCACTCAGAGACTCAGTGCCAGAAGGTCATATTTTATTAAAGTCATTCCTGCAGCACAGAGAAACTTCTTGTGTTACAAACAGCACTGTTTGATCTACATTAACAATCTTCCAACTATTAAAAATCAAACCTGAAAGTTAATAATTATTAATACTTATTTAAATGTTTACAATTACAGTCAGACTTAGAGACAGAAATAAATACAACAGCTAACATATTTTATCTGAAATATAACAATTGACTATAGCTGTCATATAGATTCAGTGGAGTAAAAAGGACTGTTTTTGTTCTTGTCCTGAAAACTCTGAACCCTCAAAAAGACCTTTGAAGTCATAATGTGTAAGTGTCAGTTCTCAAAGGTAAACTGCACTTCAGGGGACTCCAACCACCACATTTTGACCCAGAAATACTGAGGACATGACCTCTGTATCCTCTGTGGTAGCTACGGCCCTGGCTATAGTTACTAGTTACTTTGCAGATAGATTTTACATACAGAACATATGATCATTAATATGATTTATAGTTACATTTAACCAAGCAGACGTAATACTGTTGAATATTTAAGAATTAGAGGAGTAAGAAATATATTACATTAATGGTGAGCAGTGAGTTTAATGCAGCTGGAAGAGAAATGCCAGCAGCTCCTTGAGCTTGTTTTGGTAAATCGAAGCCTAATATAAAGTGAGATGAACTCTCCTTAATGAAATTTGGCCCATTGCATTCTGGTCTACAATCACTGCTGTTTATGGAGACATGGATATCTAAACATCATTGTCTCTGAAGGATTTCTTCTGTATGACTGTTGAACATTAATCTGCAAAGACGCCTACAAAGAAACCTTTGCTCTTTTATAACTGGAGCTTTTTCTCTGTTTTCTTCAAAGATAATTTCTTGTTGAAAGAATAATGTACCTGTCCTCATCTAGTAGCTTACCTTCACTGGTTTGTTGCAGCATCTTGATCTAAGCCACCTGAAAGAAAAGGAGATGAATGAATAAACATGAATAAAAGTTAAACATGAACTTCAAACATTTCAAAGAGACCAATAAGTCTTTATCTGCAAATGATCATATTATAGAAAAGTTATTCTCACCACTCAAAGATGATGATTGTACTGCAGAGCATTACGATTCCCAGGATCTTCACGTAGACAAAAACCCCAAACTCTGGATTAACTGTAACAAGACAGCATGGTCAACTTCTCCTTAATGGAAAACATTACAGCTCTAAAACATCCTGAACATGAATTCCTTCTGTTAACCTCAAGTATGTAGACTGATTCATAAAATGTATTTGTACAGCATACTTTCGTACAAATGCAATAAATGTTTTGTGTTTGTTTGGTTTGTGTTGTATGAAAACAGGAAAGTAAAATAATGAGATTCGGTTCTACATTTACCTGCACTGTTCATATAAATCCATGATGACCCCTGATTACCGAGATCATTTGTGACCACACAGTAATAAACTCCTCCATCTGTCACATTGAAGCTGTAAAACGGTCCTTCAGATACAATCATGGGTCCATCTTTGCTGTTCTTGAACCAGGTGAAGCGGCTGACGGGAGGCTTGGCTCTGCTGGAGCAGGTCAGGTTCACCCAGCTACCTGCTGACACCAAACCTGATGGACTGACGGACACTGAGGTGTTTTTAGGAGCATCTGAGGAAAATGTGAGATTAACTTTATTCATTAAGAATCAGCTGATATCCCATGAATCATCATGTGCTGACAGGATCCAATAACAAACTCTGGTTGTCTTACATGAAACACTGAGAGTCTTTCTCTCCTCTGCTGTCTTGTTATCTTTTCCTTCATTCACAGGATATCTGACAGAACAGGTGATGTTGTATCCATCATGTTGGTCTGACAGAGTGATGCTCTCCTGGATTTTAGTTGTGAAGGTTCCATCTGTGTTTTCCTCTATTTGGTTGTGAGAGTCTTGTTGGAGATTCCAGGTGAGTTTAGGAGGGGAGTGTGGACAGGGAGTGAAAGCTGAGCAGGTTATAGTGACAGACTGCTTCTCCTTCAGATCACCTGAGATCTCAATTCTGGGTCTCGGAGGAGAATCTGTGGTTTAAATCAAACATATTTACACTGAAAGTAGATTACAAATTTCAGAAGTGTATTGCATTCACTTGAAAATGTATTTTTATGGTTGGTTTTCGGATTTTAAATCTTTTTATTTTTTTTTTTCGGACAAATTTTCTTTCTGAGTTTAGAGAGCATTTGAAACAATCGACGCATTAATTTCTTTATTGAGAGCTTGATTTAACGGAAACAAACATTACCGGCTTGTTTAGTTCAATCAAGTTTTACTTTGATCTGGGTTTAAGACACAGATGGTCCTGTCTTTAAGTCATATAGATGGTATTATCATTAGTTTTTCGACTCTTGTTGAAGATGGGGCATGTATGTGCGGGCAGGAGTCACCATAGGTCCATGGGAGTCAATTGTAGGTTGGAGGTTCTCACGGGAGTTCGAAGTATCTCGATAATTCAGAAAAAAACATCCAAAAAACAAATCAAAAAATGAATTACTCAGGAAAACCTGAGTTGTTTTTTTTCAAGTAAATGCAATTCGCTTCCTTAAAAAATGACATAACACCTACATAAATTATTAACAAAAGTTTTTTTCTACTTTTCACTGTCCCAGAATTTTACCATTTATAATGTCAAACTGTAACAATAGACTCAGTGTTTAATCAGAATTTAAATTCATGGTAAAGTGAAAAACCTCCAAATTGATAAAGTGTGCTGTTTAGACCAAAACTGTGACTGATTTCACTTTTTATTCTAAACAATAACATGATAGACTGACTGAAAGAAACAAAGCTCTCTTACCTTTAACTGTTATTTGAAGAGGATCACATTCAGCTTTTGCTCTGAATCGTTTAGTCTCAATTCTGAAGTAGTATGTGTCTGTATAATTTGTGATTAAACTGGAAAACAGAGTGGTGCAGTTTTTCTGACTCAGGTTTCCAGGAATATTCATTGGATACGTGTTAACTTTGTTACTACTGTTGAAAATCACATTGTTTGGATTGAGGCCAAATCTGTAGTCAGTTTTAATCCACACTCCAAAGGTTTCTCTGCTGCTTTTAAAATCTTGTTCTGATTTAGCACTAAAGTTACATGGGATTTGCAAACAAGATCCACTCAGTGCTTCCATCTTCTTTGGTGTAGTGATGAAGAGGCCGACTGGATTAGGACAATCAGCCAAAGCACCTGTAAAATCAGACTCATGATGAACAAAATGTGGAAAAAATCTGCATGAAGAGAAAGTTCTTTTCCCTGTCCTGTTAACAATTTCTATATAAAACATTTCATTGCAGTCAGGACATGAACAGTTGGAAAAAGTAACTCTATCTGCACTGGTCTTTCTGCTTTGTTTGTAAATGAAGTCCAAACTGTAAATGATTAACGTCTCCAAATAAAAGTGACTGAACAAACAGCTCACCTGAAAGAAAGAAGACACTCAGTAACATGATGGCTGTCACCATATTCACAGACAGGACTGCAATCACACTCATCACCTGGATCTGAAAAAAAGTTACTCTTCAATATTTGAATCAAAGCATCTTTTAAACAAATCCTTCATGTTGTTTTAAAGCAACCTCAGATTCACACATTCAAACCAGGAACTTGCCATGTCCAACCAGATGTTACTGTGTTATAAGTAGTGATGAATAATATCTGCAGAGTTGCTCTGAAAACAGTTTCAATATAAAATCAGAATGATCCAGTCTGAGTTTATGATATTATAGTTCAAATAAAATGTTGCTGCAGAAACTTCTCATTTCTTTGAGGATTATTTCTGCTAAAACAAAACCCAACAAATAAAATATATCATGTCTTTTTCAGTGGAGTTCATGAAAAGCAACAAAATAAAAACTCTCTGGGTTAAAAAGTTCAAACATGAAAAGCAGTAACATTTGACCTTACCAAACGAGCCTGCAGATAAACCGGAGAAACAATTAGTTTTAAAATCAGACAATCTGTGAATTTCAGCAGAACTGCAACAGACCCAGTAACAGTCTTCCCTGCTAAGCCGCTGTAACATAAAAGCAAAGAGACTTCTTGTTTCAAACTAGATATCACACGATTAAAATACTGCAGCAATACAAGAAGTCTTTGCTCTTCCTGTTCGCACCCTGTGAGTGAGGAAGTCAGCTTTTGTTGCATCTTAACCTTATTAGGGTGAAAAAGACTTCATCATTATTTATTTTTAAATATTGTTTTTATCACATGACTCACTGAGAGCCTGTATGAGTGATTTTCTTTTATTACATATTACATTAATCACAATAGTGACATATTAAGAAATTTAAAAATATAAACGTCAGGTACTGTACAAATGTTGTTAAGATTTAGTTGAACAGTAGATATAAAATGTGGACATGTAATGTACAGCAGGTGGTTTATTACGAGTAGTTTAGTTCTTGTGGAACCCTTTTGTAATTACAAAGGAGGAGAACGCCTCATGAACGAGGACTTTTAAAATGTTATTGGGAAGAGGGACGTCTGTACTACCCTGCTATAGACCTGCTGCCACAAGTACAGAAACAGCAAAACAACTTCCCCTGTTTACTTATATTTCACTGCTTTTCATCAGCGCTCTGTTCACAACTTCATCAGTTTACTTCCCATCACTTCTCTCTGGTCCTCTCACTCTGGTTTATCAGCCACACACAGAAAATAATTATATTTCATATATAGACTCACAGATATGTTACACTGTTTTGGGTGAGTAGAAACATTACATGTCTAAGTCATCTCTTTTGACATTTTTTATTTTTATGATACATAGAACTACAGTAATACTTTAATTTATGTATTTTCTGACACTAAAAATGACCAACGTCCTTCCTTTTCAGCACATCTTCCACCACTTCTCTTTTACCCACTTTAACTCATCAACCACACACTGACAAACCTTATGCTTTCAACACGTATTTCATCACATTAACAGAAACATGTTCAGCATTGAAACATCATCGAGTACTGTGAGAAACTAGACGATGACAAGTCAACTTGATACCAAAGGGTACATTTGATGTGTCTTTAAATAAATGTGATATTCTCTTGAAGGACTTGTACCACACTGTTGACTGTGTAATGGCTGTACTGTGTGCCACTGTCAGTACATAATGTATAGATAACTCAACAGCTGAATTGTATTCAGGAATTAAAGGTTCAGTGTGGATGATTTAGTGGCATCTAGCATTGTAGTTGCAGATTGCAACTCACTCGCTTCACCCTCCCTTTTCCCATCCTGGCTGTGACTGTTAGTCTTAGTGTCTTTTAACTTATACTGTTGAATTTACAGCTCCAACTTTAATTCAATTCAATTCAATTCAATTCAATTTATTTTATTTGTATAGCGCCAATTCATAACAGAAGTTATCTCAGGACACTTTTCAAATAGAGCAGGTCTAGACCGAACTCTTTAACATTAATTACAGAGACCCAACAGTACCACCATGAGCAAGCACTTGGCGACAAGGGCAAGGAAAAACTGCCTGTTAAAAGGCAGAAACCTAGGACAGATCCTCCGGCTCTAGGTGGGTGGTCGTCTGTCTCGACCAGTTGGGGTGAGAGAGAGAGAGAGAGAGAGGCAGAGAGAGAGAGAGAGAGAGACAGACAGACAGACAGACAGGTGCACAGCAACAACAGTATTGGCAATGGCAGTCAAGCAGGACCATGGCAGGAGGCTCCACCAGGATCCATGAGAACCTGCGAGACGAGAAAGCACAAGAACTCCGGGGAAGAAGTGGAGTTAGTAACATGCATTAATGGGACATGAATGAGTGCAGAAAGAGAGAGGAAGAGAGTAGCTCAGTGCACCATGGGAAATCCCCCCGATAGTCTAGGCCTATAGCAGCATAACTAAGGGATGGTTCAGGACTCACCTGATCCAGCCCTAACTATAAGCTTTATCAAAGAGGAATGTCTTAAGCCTACTCTTGAATGTGGTGAGGGTGTCTGCCTCCCGAACCACAACTGGAAGCTGGTTCCACAGGAGAGGAGCTTGGTAACTGAAGGCTCTGGCTCCTGTTCTACTTTTAGAGACTATAGGAACCACAAGTAGCCCAGCATTCAGAGAACGTAATGTTCTAGTGGGGTAATAGGGTACTATGAGCTCTTTAAGATATGAAGGGGCCTGACCATGAAGAGCTTTATAGGTGAGGAGGAGGATTTTAAATTCAATTCTACATTTTAAAGGGAGCCAATGCAGAGAAGCTAGTACAGGAGAGATGTGATCTCTTTTTCTAGTTCCTGTCAGTACTCGTGCTGCAGCGTTCTGAATTAATTGGAGTGTTTTAATGGACTTATTGGGGCAACCTGATAATAAAGAGTTGCAGTAATCCAGCCTTGAAGTAACAAATGCATGGATTAGTTTTTCTGCATCTGTCTGTGATAGTATGTGTCTAATTTTTCTAATATTACGTAAATGAAAGAAGGCGGTCCTAGAGGTCTGCTTTATGTGGGACTTAAATGACAAATCCTGATCAAAGATAACTCCAAGATTCCTGACAGTGGTGCTAGAGGCCAAGTTAATGCCATCTAGAGTGACTATATCTTTAGACAATGAGTCTCTAAGGTTTTTGGGGCCAAGAACAAGAATTTCGTTTTTTCTGAGTTTAACATCAGAAAATTGCAGGTCATCCAGGATTTTATGTCCGTAAGACATGTTTGTAATTTAGATAATTGATTAATTTCATTGGGTTTGATTGATAGATATAACTGCGTATCATCTGCATAACAGTGAAAGTTAATGGAGTGATTCCTAATAATGTTGCCTAAAGGGAGCATATATAAAGTAAATAGTATTGGTCCAAGTACAGAACCTTGTGGAACTCCATGACTAACTTTAGTATTTATGGAGGATTCATCGTTAACATGTACAAACTGAGAACGATCTGATAAGTATGACTTAAACCAGCTTAGGGCAGTTCCTTTAATGCCAATTTGATGCTCAAGTCTATGTAAAAGAATATCATGGTCAATGGTGTCAAATGCAGCACTAAGATCTAATAATACAAGTACAGAGACAAGTCCATTGTCAGAAGCAGTCAGAAGGTCATTATTAACTTTAACCAGAGCTGTCTCTGTGCTATGATGAACTCTAAATCCTGACTGAAAATCCTCAAATAAACTATTGTTATGTAGAAAGTCACACAACTCTTTGGCGACTACTTTCTCCAGAATATTAGAGAGGAAGGGGAGGTTAGAAATCGGTCTATAGTTGGCTAAAACCCCTTGGTCAAGAGTGGACTTTTTAAGAAGGGGTTTAATTACAGCTACTTGAAAGGACTGTGGTACATATCCTGATAATAAAGAAAGATTAATCATATCCAGTAAAGAAGTGCCAATTAAGGGAACAACTTCTTTAAGCAGCCTAGTTGGGATCGGGTCTAATAGACAGGTTGATGGCTTCGATGAAGAAATGATTGAAGTTAACTGATGAAGATCGATAGCAGAAAAACAGTCGAAATATATATCTAAGTTTACATTGACAGAAGTCCCTGAACTTGGAGAGCCACTGATAACTGTTGATGGCAGTTGGTGATAAATTTTTTCTCTAATAGTAATAATTTTATTATAGAAGAAGCTCATGAAGTCATTGCTACTTAAGTTTATGGGGATATGTGGCTCGATAGAGCTGTGACTCTCTGTCAGCCTGGCTACAGTGCTGAAGAGGAACCTAGGGTTGTTCTTATTATTGTGCCTTGCATAAGCAAGCACAATACTACTATCCCTCGGGCTTATTATTATTATTCTTCCGTACGTTTTTCGGCGCGCTTCTTCTCCCGCAGCTTTTGTCGCACATACACAAAAAAGGTATCAAAACGTGCGGCTCGGCCGGGAATCGAGTGCTATGACTTTTCTAAGAATTTCGCCAAACGGTTTTCCGATAAATCGCCAAAAACCGGTAAAAAAAAATGAATGGGTGTGTATTGCGAGAACCTCAACTGCCAGAGTGCGTGACATCATCGCTAGAGTGTGGGGAGAGAGAAAAATTTGTCGAAAAATAAATTTGTAAACTGCTGTCATGGCCACAAATTTCACTCTACAGAAATAATTTATAGATAGAAACGTAGGTAAATTCGTTGGGGTCGCAGTGATACTACTGCTGAAGCTGTCAGACAAATAGTTTTGGCGGGAAATGCACTGATGCACCAGCAACGCCCTCTCACGGCCCCATCTACTCCCATGTTAATTTTAGAGGACAAATCTTGAAACACGCTCGTTGAACCTCTTCTCTCTCAATCTCCCCAGGTCACATTTTTTAACTTTAACCACTGAAACTCGGCAGTGCTATAGTCAACAAGATGACGACGCTCACGGTCTTTTCGGTTTTCATTTCGGTCATTCCTGGCCATGCTTTTGAGGGGATTCATTTTAAATGTTTCTGTCTCTCTGAGGAGTTAGAGACAGAGAGAGAGCGTGCGCAGCTGCTGTGGGCTCCCCTGATTGCCATGACAACCAAAGCCTGCTCACACACACACACACACACACACACACACACACACACACACACACACACAGCTAGCTACAGAGAATGACAAGACATTAATAAGCTAGCGGTAGCTGGCTAGCTAAAGATAATTAGCAGGCAGCTAACAAACAAACAATTTAAAGCTGAATGATTTTAATATTAACACAAAATAAGAACAATACACCTTAAATATTTTACCCTACTATGAGCTGTTCCTTAATTTACATGAGCACTCCTTCAGGAGCATAATACAATTAAACACATTAACCAAAGCTAGCACTTAGCTAGCGATTAGCGCTTAGCTAGCGATTAGCATGTAGCTAGCGGTTAGCTAGCGATTAGCGGTTAGCTAGCGATTAGCGGTTAGCTAGCGATTAGCACGTAGCTAAGTGCTAGCTTTGGTTTATGTGTTTATGTGTGCTAGCTTTAGCTAGCTGGCTAAGGAGGATGACATGATATTAATATGCTAGCGCTAGCTAAGGAGGATGACAGGTTATCAATATGCTATAGGGAGGATTACATGGCATTAATAATCTAGCGCTTGCTAGCTGGCTAAAGTTAATTAGCAGGTGGCTAACAAGCAAACAATTTAAAGCTGAATGATTTTAATATTAACACAAAATAAGTTCAATACACCTTAAATATTTTACCCTACTATGAGCTGTTCCTTAATTTATATTAGCACTCCTTCAGGAGCATAATACAATTAAACACATTAACCAAAGCTAGCACTTAGCTAGCGATTAGCGGTTAGCGGTTAGCTAGCGATTAGCACATAGCTAAGCGCTAGCTTTGGTTAATGTGTTTATGTGTGCTAGCTCTAGTTAGCTAAAGAGAATTAGAAGGTAGAAGAAGGCTAGCTAATTAATTAATATGCTCTGCTTGCTAGAGAGGATAAGCTACTAATGTTCTAGCGCCAGCTAGCTAGACAGAACAAGGTATTAATGTGCTAGCACTCGCTAGCTAGAGAGGACAAACGATTACTGTGCTAATTAAACGTCACAAAAGACAATGAAATTCTTAATTAGCCATCTATTTCAACTTGTTACACATTACACAAGTTATACAGATTTACTAATGTAATAAAACATCAAGTTAGATTTATTTAGTGAGGAAGAAGACTCAGACTGTTGTAACTGCCTATGACTGCACATTAAGAATAGTTTTCTTTCTTAATTATGTATTATTTATTAATATAAATATTGTTATTCATATTATTGATAGCATTACTTATTATTGTTGTTAGTATTATTACTATTATTATCATTATTATTATTATAACTACATACTTATTATTCCCACCATTGTGGTTATTACTTATTTAGTTACTTTAGCAATTTTAATTAAACCATGACGCTTCCTGCATAATCCCAGGACAATATTATGCCAAACTCCATTTAAGAAATACCATATATTAACAATTATTTGCGCTTACATAAAAGCACATAACTGTAGAAACACAAGAAAAAACTCATCATATGTCAACAGTCTTCTTGTTAACTCGGCATCAATATAATACATGAATACCAACTTTTTGGCCGACTTTGTCGCATCAACTCGTTACCAGCCTCACTATTTCAGTGGGAGAAGACCGTGGCAATAGATGGAAAAAACAAGATTTGTCATTAAAATACGTGGTTGTTAGTGGATCACGCGGACACCGAATTAAACACAGGTGTCTCCCCTCATTGTACTGTAAACTACTCGGCAGTGTCAGTGATGTATGGGCCAGTGTCACGGGCCAGAGCAAGGCACAATCAAAATTGCTTTAGGAATTTTCTAGTTTTCTTCTATTAGTGCTGAGTAATAGGCTCCTCTGGCATTACGGAGGGCCTTTCTATAGGTTTTAAGATTATCTTGCCAAATTGAGCGATATTCTGATAATTTGGAAGAGCGCCATTTCCTTTCAGATTTTCTAGCTATTTGTTTTAAATGGCGGGTTTGGTGGTTATACCAAGGTGCTAGTCTCCTCTGTTTTAATAATTTCCTTTTTATAGGAGCGATAGAGTCTAATGTTGATCGTAGTGAGCCTGTAGCACTATCGACAAGATTATCAATTTCAGAGGGACTAAAGTCATTATAGGACTCTGTTAAATTCAAGCATGGCATTGAATTAAACACTGAAGGAATCTCCTCCTTAAATTTAGCTACAGCACTGTCAGATAGACATCTGCTGTAGGAAGTTTTGCCTAATGGCTTATAATCTAATAATATAAATTCAAAAGTTATTAAATAATGGTCAGATAGGAAAGGATTATGTGGGAAGACTATTAAATGTTCAATATCAATACCATATGATAAAACAAGGTCAAGAGTGTGATTAAAACAATGAGTTGGTTTATTTACACTCTGACAGAAGCCAATTGAGTCTATTAATGATATAAATGCATTACTAAGGCTGTCATTGTCAACATCCACATGAATATTAAAATCACCTACAATAATTACTTTATCTGATTTAAGGACTAAACTTGATAGAAACTCTGAAAATTCAGATATAAAGTCAGAGTACGGTCCAGGAGCGTGGTACACTATAACAAATAGAACTGGCTGCAGTGTTTTCCAGTTTGGGTGAAAAAGACTAAGAACAAGGCTTTCAAATGAATTATAATTTAGTTTAGGTTTAGGGTCCATTAAAACACTCGAATCATATATGGCTGCCACTCCACCTCGCCAGTGCCTCGAGGAATGTGAGTATTAATATGACTGGGGGGGGTGGATTCATTTAGGCTAACATACTCCTCGTGGGACAACCAGGTCTCAGTAAGACAAAGTAAATCAATATCATAATCTGATATTAATTCGTTCACTAAAACAGCTTTAGAGGACAGAGACCTGATATTTAACAGCCCACATTTCATTCTCTTATTTTGTGCTACTGAGGAGTTGGTTTTAATTTTTATTAGATTTTTATGTTGAACTCCTCTTGTTTTTATTTCTTTAAATAATTTAGGTGGTCGGGGGACAGACACAGTCTCTATGGGGTTTCGGGTGGGTGACTGTTCTAAAGAAAGAGCAGAGAAGTGTGTAAGACAGCAGCTCTGCTTCCTGGTCCCAACTCTGGACTGTCAGGTTTTAGAAATAAACTTCGCCATGTTGCTAGATAAGAGAGCCGCTCCATCCAAAGTGGGATGGATGCCGTCTCTCCTAATCAGACCAGGTTTTCCCCAAAAAGGCTTCCAGTTACCAATGAAGCCCACATCGTTTGCTGGACACCACCTTTACTGTT
>NW_026136709.1:8789494-8920461 GCF_905237075.1 Dicentrarchus labrax | reverse complement strand
GAATACTTTGACTTTCAGGGTTTCCTCCCTGGTGTTACGTGTGTATTTGTGTGTGTGTGTGTGTGTGTGTGTGTGTGTGTACTATGGTAAAGTGGGCCGCCTTTAGAATTTTGTTGCACCCAAAGTAAGGAAATCCAGTGTGTGTCTGTGAGCTTGACTGTCTGTCCCACTATTTTTCATGAAAAAAGTGTCTATAAAACAAGACAACGGTCCTTTTTCTGCATTTTGTGACAGCGGATCAGTTTTTAATATTGCAAGAAGAGCTGTTACATTAAGAGCTGCAGCTCCACCTCTTTATTTCACTTCTGCAGACTCACGCGGTTTTCTTTTTAGAGAGTCAGATTATTTGTCTCAACTCAGCAATAAGATTCCTTAACTTCCCCAATAGCTCTTCATTTAGCAATATATATCACTGAGATTATTCATTGTAATTGTGATACATTTATAGTTTACAGAACAGCATAATTATACACATTGAGGCTTTTGGCTGAGCTCAGTTATTTTAGGGAATAATGGAGATTTGAGAGAAGCTATTACCTTCTTTTGTAGATGATTATATTGACATTCTGTTGCTTTCTGTTTATTTTTATATGCATGAGTGAGTTTGCAGTTAAATAGCATTCACTGTAATAATTCACCTTTGTCTGTTTCAACAGGAACATGTGGAACGTTTGACGAGATGCCATCATACACTGCTGAGAGTTTCTCTGAGAGTCTGGAGAGGAACTGAAGACTACCAGGAAACGTTTCACATTTTGATTCTGGTGATTATTGTGTTCACATTAAACATATTGTTTGTTCTTTAGTGTGCTATCCTAACCCTAATACTAGTACATACATATCTCTACAGGTAAATAAAAGATACCTCTGTCTCTGCTTAACCTTTTTAAAATTCTAATTTCAAATTAATTGTCCAGTACAAATGAACATTTGAGCCAGTGAAACCTGAACCCCGGCTCATTTCTCATACACTGAATCCTGTAAACTTGCCCGCTTTTATAGCAGATCTTTTAGAAAGTAAATGAAAATATTACATAATAATTCACCTGATCTTAACTCATTCATTAACTTGTAGGAAAACATGTACAGTATATTATTATTATTATTATTATTATATTTACGTTTTGTGTGCAAAGAAGGAGGACTATTGCTGGGTCATGAAGGTCTTTGTGGAAGTTCAGCACCCCTGCTGATGTGTCCATCATTGAGGGAACTGAGGCTCCTGATGTTTGTAGATGTAGATAAAGACTTGCTTTATGCTCATGGGTTTATCTATGTAATGAACTTAAGTCACCGATCAAAGATGAAATACACATTTGAAGTGTTGCAGAAGCTCTATGAGCTTTGTGCAACAAACTTGGTGGTGTATGCACACGTTTGACCCTGCTTTGTTTTGTTTAATTTGCTGTTCAGAGGAAATACTTGGTGGCTAATCAGTTATAGTTGTATTGAGTAAAGTCTACGGTGGCCCTGAGAGCACAACAGACTGCAAAGACAATAACAGTTTGAAAACTCAAAAAACATTGGCAACTGATTTGCAGCATTTCTTTTTAAATGCTGTGAATGTGCTGCAGCTCATTGAGCTCTCTCATCTACGTACTCTGAAAACATTCTGTAAGACCTGAAATGCAGCACTCGTGTTTCTTGTAAAGCCTTTGCACTTTAAAATGGATCACTGGGAATGTTCTCGGTCCGTGTATGTTTTGGTCATTGGATTTTCCTTTCAGAAACGGGTATTAAAGAACAGAAAACGAGTGGTTATTTGATTTTCGTTTTAAAATACAAAAATGAAAATTGAAATACAAGGCGTTTTTCTTTTTCATGGTCAGAAAGGGATGAGCGAAATTTAAAAAATTATTCGATTTTCATTTTCTATTTCATATAACAAAAAATAAAATCACTAGAAAACAGAAACGGAAAAAAGGCCTGTTTTTCATATTCTGAGACCGGATGTTGTCATTTACAGGACGGTGCTGTGCAGAAGAAACAGTATGCTAGTAGACTGTGGTCAATCCAGCCGTGAGTCCGATCTCCGTGGTCAAATCAGCCGTACTTAAATTCAGAGTGTACAAGTATTCTCAGCATTATGGTAAATGCGGAGAAACAGCGTATTTACTTCTGGTGTTCAAAATAAAGGTATTTAGAACAGTAAGCTATAATTAAAATATGTTACATTAAAGTGTTTCATGCGCCCCTGATGAATAAAAAAACACTTTATATCAAGTATCTTTACTGCACCAGTGTGGAGAAATGCCAAAATAAAAGTCTCATATTTATGCCTCCAGAGATTGCATATTTGACCATATTTGAGGTACTGTAAAAACATATTGCTCAGTATTTCCTGGCTACTGATGGTATATTTGACTTTTGCACATATGAGACTACAAACATACTTAATATCAAGCATTTTTACTGTACCAATTTGAGGAAATTCAACAATAAAAGTCCATATTTGTACCTCCATGTGGCATATTTTCATATATTTGAGCTACTGTAAAAACACTTTGCTCAATAATTCCTGGCTATGGATGATATATTTGACTTCAACACATCTAAGACTACAAGTATACTTAATATCAAGCATTTTTACTGTACCAATGTGGAGAAATTGAAGAATAAAAGTCCCATATTTATACTTCCAGATTCCATATTTTCTTATATTTTTGAGCTACTGTAAAAACATATTGCTCAATATTTCCAGGCTATGGGTAAAGCATTTTCATTATACTTCAATAATGATGCAGTAATCGTGACAAAATTTCACACAAATGTTAAATAACATCTTGATAATATAAACACTAAACACTAAACACAAAATCCTACACAATTCTAATTTGTTTACTTTTCACACAAAATGCAATGCCAGTCCACATTCTTCTTATTTTGCAGCTCTGCTGTGTCCATTTGTAGGTAAAAGGGAAAAATAATTAGTTTTAACTTCAAAACACCATTGTACCTACTGTCTCTTCCTCACATATTATTTTTTATATTATTCAGTGTGACAGCTGTTGCAGGTGGTTCCACATACAGTTTACATTTTTACAGTAGCTCAAATATAAGAAAATATGGAATCTGGAAGTATAAATATGGGACTTTTATTTTTCAATTTCTCCACATTGGTACAGTAAAAATGCTTGATATTAAGTATACTTGTAGTCTTAGATGTGTAGAAGTCAAATATATCATCCATAGCCAGGAATTATTGAGCAAAGTGTTTTTACAGTAGCTCAAATATATGAAAATACCACTTGGAGATACAAATATGGACTTTTATTTTGGTATTTCTCCACACTGGTGCAGTAAAGATACTTGATATAAAGTGTTTTTTTATTCATCAGGGGCGCATGAAACACTTTAATGTAACATATTTTAATTATAGCTTACGGCTCTAAATACCTTTATTTTGAAAACCGGAAGTAAATACGCTGTTTCTCCGCATTTACCATAATGCTGAGAATACTTGTACACTCTAAATTTAAGTGCGGCTGATTTGACCACGGAGATCGGACTCACGGCTGGATTGACCGCAGTCTACTAGCCTACTGTTTCTTCTACACAGCACCGTCCTGTAAATGACAACATCCGGTCTCAGAATATGAAACAACAGGCCTTTTTTCTGTTTCTGTTTTCTAGTGATTTTATTTTTTGTTATATGAAATAGAAAATGAAAATCGAATAATTTTTTATATTTCGCTCATCCCTTTTTGACCATGAAAAAGAAAAACGCCTTGTATTTCAATTTTCATTTTTGTATTTTAAAACGAAAATCAAATAACCACTCGTTTTCTGTTTTTTAATACCCGTTTCTGAAAGGAAAATCCAATGACCAAAACATACACGGACCGTTCTCGTAAAGTGCCAAATGTTTTGTTTTGCTAACTTCAGAGATTAAAAGGATCAGCTGAGAGGCTGAAGTGTTTTAATTTAACAATGTCTGTGCAGTGGCAGCAATGATTCTGGTGCAGTGTTAAGTTTTATTAAATAAAAGGAAGCCCAAAATAAAACAAATGCATGAATTAAATATTATTTTAATAATAATCAAATATTTATCAAATAAAAGTAAAATGAAAAGCCAAATCTTTTAAGAGGGACTTTGTAATTAGATGAATATGTGAGTAAAAAAGGGGAAGCAAAACCGAAACCGAAACCATGGAGCTACTTCGGGATACACACAGGATGACCGGGATCAGCTGTGTGGTGTGTTTGCTGACACTGTCTCACCTTCACACTCTTACCGAGGCAGGCAGGTGAGGCGTTTATTTTCATTAACCCATTTCCTGTTGAGCCTGGTAGGATTTAGATTTTCTCTTTAAAAAGTGGCTGTGATTTGCTCGATCCACCGCGGGGAAGTCAGCTCGGCCACAGGCGTTTCATGTAGAGACATCAAGAGATTAATAGTGGTACAATATACAGTTTGTTTTCAAGTCAGTCAAAATCAGTGCAGAATAATATATTTTCTATAGAAATAGTAATAGTAAATAGAACAAGAATTAAAAATAGACTAAAGGAAGTGGCGTCCTATAGTTGGAGAGTGCGGAAGAACAGTTTTCCCCATATAAATATTAATATAAACTAGAAGAATCAATAAAAAGGGATAAAAAGAGTTGTGTCCTAGTTGGAGAGTGTAGTAATATAATCGATTGATTTGGAGTCCCTGGGACAAATGTCATGGCGGCTATTGAAAAGAGATTTCTGTAGTAATTAGTCGATGGTCCCTAAACTGGGAATGGGAATAATTGTCAGCTCCACTTCTTTATTTCTCTTCCGCAGACTCACGCGGTGAACTTCCCCAACAGCTTTTCATTTAGCAATATACTGAATATCACTATCCCTATCACATTCAGGATATTGCGCCACCACACTTTAATGGTGATGACAAGAAACTTTATTAAAGTAAATTGCAACTGCACAACAACACCAGTTAAAGAGAGCTCACTTTCTCTGCTGCTTTTCCTGAATTGAACCGTCTTTATTTGATTCTCAGACACTGAGGCGTCCTGTGTTGTTTTGAAGAGCTGCATCTTACCGTGCAGCTTCCAGGGTGGCGCTGAAGTAGTCGTCCACTGGTTTCAGGGGACTGGAAAGACTCCTGTCCACTCCTACTACCACAACCAAGACCAGCTTGCACGCCAGGATCAGCGCTTCAGAGACAGGACATCACTGTTCAAGGACCAGATCTCCAGAGGAAACGCCTCACTGCAGCTGACAGGGGTGGAGGTTCAGGACCGGGGCAGATACAACTGCCACACCAGCACCATCAGCGGAAACAAGGACTCATTTATCAACCTGAAAGTGGACGGTATAAGAAACACACACAGAAAACCTTTTTCTTTATGTGCAATGTGTTCCTAAATGTAACCAATGTGCTAAATAAAACCTTTCTGGTCTAATTTGGTGCCTGTTTGAAAGATTCCTCTCTGTTTGTAGCTACAAAACACTAAAAGGTATAAAAAGACATGAAGAATCAAAGGTTATAAATGAAGGTTATATATTACAGTCTGTCAGTCACAATAAGTCAGTTTTCTTTAGTCATCATTTCATATTTTCAGTTCCTGTTTTATTTTGTACTTACCTCTGGTTTCAAATCCATTCACTTCCTGCCTTTGTGTGTTGATCATGTGTCTTTGTTTTTTGATTTTTGCATGCCTTTGGACTCTGCCTTCGCCCTTTTAGGGTTTGTTTGCCTGATCTGATCTGATTGGATCTCTGTGAACTGGACTGCAAGTAAACTACTGTTTATTTTACGGAGCCCTTGTGTGTGTCGAGTCGTGCTATTGAGTCCTATTTCCTGGGTCAGTTATAACAAGATGTTGTTGAGAAAATAGCACAAAACGATAAAAAATGGCAACTTGAATAACATTTATTTTCAAACACTAACAACTAATCACTTGCTCATTGAGTAACATGGACATTTGTTCACTGAGTTTTCGGATAAACTGCAAACTAACAAACCTGGCAGTTAATAATTCTCAGTTTTTTAGCAAACAAATATGTCCAATCAGCTCTTATCCGACAGTATGTGTTTCTATATCTGTGGAAATAATTCGGATTCACAGGCGTTTTGATCTTTTTCTGTTTGTGTTGCCTTATTTCAGCTCCTATCATTGCCTCCAGCACTGACACAACAATCCCCTGCAGTGTGTCAGACACCTCCCTGATGGTCTTCAGCCTCGTTTGGAGATTCAACCACAGTCAGATCATTCTGAACCAGGCCGGAGCCAACGTCAGTCACTCAGTCTCAGAGGAGTGGAGGCAGCAGGTGAAGGGTGTCTCTGAGTCAGCTGAGTGTAAACCACAGCCACCTCCACAAGCAGTACAAAGCACACAGAGGGACCCTCACACTATTCAAGTAGATGTAAGTAGGTGGTTGCTAGAGTGCCGAAGGTCTCTGTTAAGGCATTGCCTGGGGTTGCTTGGGTGTTGGGATGTTTGCTGCAGTGTTAATAGGTGCTTGGCTGCAAAGTTGAAGTAGCTGAATGTAGGATTGCTTAACATCAGGAAGATCTAACAGCTGAGGGTGAGGAAACTAGATTCTGAGAGATGGACACGTGAACAATGCTACAGTAGTTATCAGTCAGTATGTTGTGGTCTGAGTTGGTTGGTTCAAGTTCATTTAACTGAACTGACCAGAAATGGTACTATGAGAAAACTAGAAAATAGAAAAGCACCTGAATCATTTTACAGTGCACGGCAGGCTGTAATTAATTAAATTAACTTATAACTCAAACACACAAGCAGAGTGTAAAATAATGTAAACTAATCCAAAAATAAACTGGCTCAGTGGTTTTAACATGAAACGTTTTTCTAACCGTAATAAGAGTTTGTGTTGAGTTCTACTTGGATGTATTTTACCAATAACTTGTTCAGTTTTGTTCGCAGGAAAGAAGAAGACATGTATGATAGCAACTATCTACAAGATCCCCAACAACCTGTGCTGCTCTCAATGTGACTGTATTGGATTAATGTGAGCAAATCTTCAGAAACTCATGTGAAACTGTTGCAAGCAGCTCTCAGCAACATCAACTAGAACAGCTTGACAATGTGTATATTAATTTAAGCTCATACATTTTCTACATTATTGTAGATACACAGTAAGCACATATTACACATATTATTTCTGCCAACAGATATTATTATAGTAGTTAGCTTGTTGATAAGTGAAGTAGCCTTTAGTCTGAGAGCCACAGAGTGAATCAGCTGCAGCTCCATCATCACCATCTTCTCCTGTTACTGAGGACGTCATCAGAGAAGTTGAACAACTCAAACTGAGTTATTACTGAACATGACTTCCTGTATTAAGACCAGGGAATCAGTTTGAGAGTGACAGCAGCTTCTAATCCTGTTTTCAGTTTAACTCTGGGGCTTCCTTTTTATTGTTCATGTATGGAATTTGCCTTTAAGTCTCTAAAGTTGAATTCTTCTGTGTTACAACAGACTGGACAAGCACTTGTTGGAAACTGATTCACCTTAATTGTGTGAATAAAACATGATCTTTCTCAGTGTGGGAGTCAGAGTCAGATGGCTTTCCACCTTTGTTTTATGCTCAGAGTCTAATGAAGACGTAAACAGCCGACTGCAAACTGAGAAACTACAGTAAAGCTTTGATTGAATCCACACTTTGTTCAGATTTTATCTTATTTCTGTTCCTCACAAGCAAATATTCATCTGTTATAAAATAAGAAAAAGCTGACATTTGGGGTAGTTATTGATTTATTTATTTGAAAATCAGGAGCTCAATAAGCTCTGACACATTCACACTCACTGATGGATTCGTGGACTCTGCTGCTTTCTAAGGCTGCACAGAGGAATTATAAAGCTTTAGCTGAGTCCAGCAGCAGGTGGAAATGAGCAACACTTGAATTTTCTTCAGTCAGAAATAAAACTCTGGAGAATCCAAAGAATAATAATAATTAAATAATTCAAATGGAATAAAACATGGAGATCATTTATATTTATAGAAGCTGGTTTGTGGAGATTTATATCAATCAGAAGTAAGATGTGATTGTTTTTGATGCAATAATATAAACTTTCGTAATATGAGAAAACACAACAAATATATACATGCACATAATCTTAATTACCAAGGACACGTAAGATTAGAGCTTATTTTATATTTTGCTGATTCATTTTATGTCAATAGAATAATATAACAAGGTATTAAAAGGTTCTGGTGTTCAATGTGTAACCAATGTTCACTGACTTCTCACCAAAATCCAGATATTTCAGTAACTTTAAGTAACTCTGTTCAATATTTTTTATAAGAACAATGGATCAAATATCAAAATGAAAATAGATCAATATCACCAGACTTTAGAGTTCTTTAGTTCAGTTTTCTGCAATAACACAATCTGTTGGGATATATTAGAAAAAAATATTTTAAAAGATAGTAGATATATAATATTGCACTAATATTAATGATTCCAAAATATATTGTGGAAATTAACTGCAACTCTCCATCGTTCCACAAGGTGCAAAGAAGAAATCAATTGAAGTAAGTTTCAATCTACAGTTATATTGACATTGTGTCTGACAGTGGAGCTGATCTCAGAGCAGTTCAGACTGCAGCACTGAGAGTCATCTCCACTGGTTGTGATTCCTCTGTCAGTCACTGCTGGATGAAGCTCTCCTCTCCTCTCTACCTCCCAGTAACATGGCCCAGTCAGAGCTGATGCTGCTGCTTCAACCTCTCTGGATCATCAGGACACAGCTGATCCTCCAACACAACCTCCTTCCTCACCACTCACACTCTGACTGAGATCACTTCCATCTAATGAGAGAAGAAGACAGACAACAGAAGTCATAAATCAGTGTTTACAGAGACTCCCTCCATCAGCACATCCAGTATAAAGGCTAGCAGGGACTTCAGTTCAGTTCAGACCAGAAGGTGAGCGGCTGTGTAGCGTAGCCTGCTTCCTTTCAGCTCTCATGTTAACGTATTGGAGTGAACACACTGAGCCGAAGCTCGAAGACCTGCAGACACAAGTGGTCATCAAGTCTGTTGACTCTGCAGATTTCACTGAAGTACACAGTGGAAATAAAGTACTGAGAGTCCCTGAACGCATCATTACTGCAGAAACAGAGAGACATTCACTGCCCACTGTAATGATGGATTTACTGCTGTTTGGGTTCAAAGCTGACCACAGTCTCAGTCACATTTGAATGTTTCATCTGATTTTGAAATCTTACAGGACAGATCTGTAAATATGGAGTCTGTTTAAAATAATATAAAACATATTTGGACTACACAAAAGACAAATGGACAGATATATATCTGATGTTAAAGGTCCTACATGTTCATACAAAGACTGAACAATAGCTGTGATTACTGGACTTCAGCAGAGGTTCTGGTCTGTACAAAGACCACATGGTCACTAAATATAATGATAGTTCTCTGAAATGAGATCCAGTGGTTTGCAGGCTTCACTTAGACTGATCTTAGAGCTGTGACAAAGATGAACTGATCAGTTGTTTAGTGTTGAAATGAGAGAACAAACACTTTGAGATCAGATTTGATGGTACAGCAGTTTGATGAATGAGGACCACTGTCTCTGTACATCTTGTAATGCTGTCAGCTGGAATCCAGCTTTATTTCCTGTAGACATGAACACAACAACAACAGTTGTCTTTACATCAACTCAAACACATGATCACAACAAGCTTCTGGCTCTCTGATTGGCTGACTGTTCTCTCTCTCTCTGTCCAACCCTGAAGTCTGTCACCATCCTCCTCTTACAGCTTCACTGAGGAAAGCAGCAAATACTGGATCTTTGCTTTGATACTAACTGTGTTTAGTACAATACTGCTGAAACCAGCATGGTCTGACTCCAACCCTCTACTGACCTCAGAGTCTCCAGTCTACAGTGTGGACTCTTCACAAGATCAGACAGCAGCTTCACTCCTGAATCCTGCAGGTTGTTGATACTCAGGTCCAGATCTCTCAGATGGGAGGGGTTGGACTTCAGAGCTGAGACCAGATAATTACAGCTGATCTCTGACAAACTGCAGCTCCACAATCTGAATAAAAAATAAATTATGTATGTTTAGAAGACAATGTTCCTGCTTGAAATCATTCAGTGTTTAATAATCTGTTCAGAGCTGAAGAAGGTTTAAAATATACAAGTTTAGAAAATGTGAACAAAAGACATCTACAATATTTCATAAAATCAAATTATTTTCAGTTTAAACTATTCAGTCAGTATAAACATCATATAGCTTCAACAATGTTGGAAAAAACAAATACTGAATATATTTGTTATTGTCTGATAGTTGAAATAGAGATTATTTATTTATTTATTTATTATAGTATAATTTATTTTAAAACTAATATAAGTAAAGATTTTAGATCATGGATTTTTCTTGTTATATTCAGGTTTTAAATGTGGAGCTCAACATTGCTCTGCCACAGTCAATGGACTAAACCACTGAAAAAAATACTTTAGCATTAAGATACTCAGTGTGGATCAGTATAATATCAGCCTTATGTCCGCACTTTACTGTCAGCACAACTTTCACATCATATTAATCTCAGCACAGAAGGAAAAAATGGTGTCCGACCTCAGAGTCTCCAGTCTACAGTGTGGACTCTCCAGAAAACCACACAGCAGCTTCACTCCTGAATCCTGCAGCTTGTTGTTACTCAGGTTCAGATCTCTCAGAAGGGAGGGGTTGGACTTCAGAGCTGAGACCAGATAATCACAGCTGATCTCTGACAAACTGCAGTCACTCAATCTGAATAAAGAATACATAATCTTAACTTTATAGGACAATGTTAATTTGTTATCATTTGTCAAAACACATTAAAAAAACAGAAACCAAAGAAATATTTCTCCTTCAGTAAACTTGATCAGTTTAAAACAAATATTAGTTCAGAGGATCTTCTGTATCCAGATGTGACCATTTACCAACAATTATAAACATTCATTTACTTTAACAACTAACAGTGGACATTTTCTACAGTTTCTTTAACAAACACAAGTCTTTGTGACTGCAGACTAAATTTAGTTCAACAAACATGAAAATATGAACAAAAGGAAATTTACAACTTTATGGATGTAAGTTATGTATGAACATAAATTAGGTTCAATTGTTCATTAAACATATCAGATCTACAACAGCAACAGAGAGTCAGTGAACTGACCTCAGAGTCTCCAGTCTGCAGTGTGGACTCTCCAGAAAACCACACAGCAGCTTCACTCCTGAATCCTGCAGATTGTTGAGACTCAGTTCCAGCTCTTTCAGATGGGAGGGGTTGGACTTCAGAGCTGAGACCAGATAATCACAGCTGATCTCTGACAAACTGCAGTACCTCAATCTGAATAAAGAATAAATGATAAAAATCCATTTATATTCCAGTCAGATGTGTTCAGGTTTTAAATCTGTAGCTCAACATTACTATGTCCTAATCAATGAGCTTTTCTCTTAAATGAGTAGAGTGACTTTGTCATTGTGTTATTGTGGATCTTCATATTGTCAGCCTTCTACCGACACAATAATTTAGATATTTGTTATCAGAATCAGAATAATGTTCATTGCCATGTAGGTTTTTACACCTATGAGGAATGTGTCTTGGTGCATTGATGCATAAAATATACAAATATACAAATCACAGAAAAATAAAGTACTTTCAAAATATAAATAAATAAAGACAAGAAAGATAAGAAAGAAAGAAAACTGTGCAGAAGACGGGACTGCATTAATGTAAGTCATACTGTATATACAGGGTGGGTATAAGAGTCAGTGTCAGTAGGGGGTCGGGCCTTGTTAATGAGGCCAGCTGCAGATGGGAAGTAACTGTTTTTGTGGTGAGAGGTTTTGGTCGTGATGGACCGCAGCCTCCTACCAAAGGGAAGTGTTTCAAAGAGTTTGGGTCCAGGGTGGGAGGGGTCAGCCACAATCTTGCCTACACGACTCAGGGTCCTAGAAGCGTACAGGTCCTGGAGGGCTGGCAGATTGCAGCCGATCACCTTCTCAGCTGATCGAATGATACGCTGCAGTCTGCCCTTGTCCTTGGCAATGGAAGCAGCGTACCAGATGGTGATGGAAGAGGTGAGGATGGACTCGATGATGGCGGTGTAGAAGTGCAACATCATCGTCTTGTTATTATAAATACACAAGAGTTTTGCTGTAATTCCATATCTGTGCAATTAGGTTGTAGTGACCATAATCTCATTGCAATTGTAAGGAAAAGCAAATTTGCTAAATGTGGTCCAAAAATAGTTAGGAAAATAAAATTTTGGGGTTTTAATGAGGACAGATATATGGAAGATGTTAACAATGCTAACTGGTCAAAGGTGTTCTTAGAAGAGAACCCTGAAGGAGCATTTCACACTTTCAATGACACCGTCATGCACCATTAACAAATGTACAGGAAAGGGATCAAACTAAATTAATAGCAATTTCATCTAGTTTTAGATCGGATTGGTAAATATATTGCAAATTAAGGAATTTTGTAACAAAATTAAATAAGAAGAAAAAGAAAGGGTATTTTGATGATTGAATAAATGAGTGAGTAAGTAAACAATTATGGAATATTTTGAACTCCCTATTGAGAGGAAATACTAAATCCACCCCATGTTATTTAGAAACTGGAGGGGAATTTTATACTAAACCTATAGATATAGCAAATCATCTAAACAGTTATTCTATAAATAAGATTGATAGGTTAAAACTACCACCCAGCCTAAGAATACAGATTTATCACATATATTAATAGATCATACTATGCAAGGCAAAAAATGTAACTTTGAGTTCAAGGATGTTAGTGTTGCTAAAATTGAATCAATGTTAATGCCTTAAAAAAATAAACCACCTGGTGTTGACAGTCTTGATAGCAAATTTATACAGCCTATAACTTCATTCTTTGCTCCTATGGTCATGCATATTATTAATCAGTGTTTCAGTGAAAAGTTATGCCTACAACCATGGAAGATTTCCAAAGTGGTGCCGATACCAAAAAATTAGGAAGTTGCAGTTTTCACAATCTAATAGTCGACCTATAAGTTTATTACCAATCTTAAGTAAGACAACAGAAAGAAATGTATATGAGCAGATCCAATCTTATTTTTTAAATAATAATTTAATCACTAATTTCCAACATGCATATAGAGAAAAACATTCGACAGCCACTGCCTTGACTCAAATGGTTCATGACTGGCTTGTGGAAATAGGACAGAGAAAAATTAAAAGTTAAAGTAGTTTTGCTTGATTTTTCTGCTGCTTTTGATTTCATTGATCATGAGTTCATGTTGAAACTAAAATCATATGGTTTTTCTCAGTCTCCACTATTATGGAAAAAAAGCTACTTGAGCGACAGAAGGCAAATGGTGTACTTTAATGGAAGTTATTCAAATGTTAAAAAAGGTTAAGAAAATGGAGTGCCTCAAGAAAGTTGTCTTGGTCCACTCCTATACACGATTTAAGATAAATTCAATCTGAAGGATTAATATCAATGATCAGACGTTATTAGTGTAATAATGTATAATAATAATAATAATAATAATAATAATAATAATAATAATAATAATAATAATAGAAATGTATATATGTTTTTGTCATATTTGCTGAAACTTTCACTACATCTCACCTAAAGTGTCCGCATTTGACAACCTGTGAATAAGACTCAACTACAGACTTTCTCGGCTGATTGTTTTTGTTCAGGCCCGGTGGATTCTTGCAAATTCCATTAGGAGCATATATAGATCATCCATCTCATGTACTTCTGTCAGGATGCAGTGAAAGTTTCAGCAAATATGACAAAAACAAACTACAATAGTAACAGTGTCAGTGGACTGACCTCAGAGTCTCCAGTCTACAGTGTGGACTCTCCAGAAAACCACACAGCAGCTTCAATCCTGAATCCTGCAGATTGTTGTTATTCAGCCACAGCTCTCTCAGATGGGAGGGGTTGGACTTCAGAGCTGAGACCAGATAATCACAGCTGATCTCTGACAAATTGCAGTAACTCAATCTGAATAAAGAATAAATTATGTAACTCTAGAACCTTTGATGAAGAAAACAGACTTCAGCATTAAGATACTCAGTGTGGATCAGTATAATATCATCCTTATGTCTGCACTTTACTGTCATCACAACTTTCGCATCATATTAATCTCAGCACAGAAGGAAAAAATGGTGTCTGACCTCAGAGTCTCCAGTCTACAGTGTGGACTCTCCAGAAAACCACACAGCAGTTTCACTCCTGAATCCTGCAAATTGTAGTTGTTGCTGAGGTCCAGCTCTCTCAGATGGGAGGGGTTGGACTTCAGAGCTGAGATCAGACAATCACAGCTGATCTCTGACAAACTGCAGCCACTGAATCTGAATAAAGAATAAATTATGCAGATAAAAATCAATTTTTAATCCAATCAGATGTTTTCAGGTTTCCAACGTGTAGCTCAACATGAATATGTTCTAATTAATGAGCTTTTCTCTGAAATGAGTAGAGTTACTTTGTCATTGTGTTATTGTGGATCATTATAATGTCATCCTACAGACATCATCCTAATGTCAGCACAACATTCATTAATCTATTCATGTCAACACTGATCAACATACTGATAACATGCTGCTGATCTCAGTCCAGTCTTGGTTCATTATGTTGCTTAAGGACACTTTTACATGTGAACAGGAGGAGCTCAAGTTTCAAACCACAAACCTTGTGATTAATGACTGACCATGTTGATGTGCTTTGTGATGCAAAATGCAAAGAGTCTTTTTTATCCAATTATTCTATTTTTAGTGTTTTATTTATGTTCATGATTACTGGTTGAGTCCAAACACAAAGTGACATAATTTTCTGATGTTGAAATGTCATTGGTGACAGAGTAGACATGATACGTCAAACACTTGCATTTAGAAATATGCTTCACAATGTGTACTACTGTATGTTAGTTTCAGGGTGTTTCTGACAGAGAGAGGGGTCTTATGTGTAAATGTTCCTGTAAAATACAAAAAGTGTTCAGATGGTTATGTATAAAATGATATTTTGCATTACATTGTAGGATTAATCCTTTCTTAACATTAATCCAATTTGAGCAGAGAATAAATTTGGACCGAAACTGTTCAGACTGACAAACATTAAAGAGATTTATACTCAGACAAAACCAGAAGACAAGGAAACCAAAGGAAATTTAAAACTTCTTTTATGCATTTAAATTTGGTAGATATACATTATACAAGAGCAAAATACATGAACTGACCTCAGAGTCTCCAGTTTACAGTTTTGCCTCTCCAGTCCAGCACACAACAGCTTCACTCCTGAATCCTTCAGGGTGTTGAAGCTCAGGTCCAGCTCTCTCAGATGGGAGGGGTTGGACTTCAGAGCTGAGGCCACAACTTCACAGTGAGTGTCTGAGAGTCCACAGTAAGAAAGTCTGTGATGACAGAAAATATAAAACATATATTATATTACACAAAAGGTATAATACAATCTGTCAAGTTCAGAGTTGAACAGTTAAATAATAGTTCTTCTCTGAGCTTGGTGATGATGAAATCCATCCACTGAACTGAACCTACTGAGCTCACACTGAGAGAGAGAGAGGTTCCTTACTATTTAAAAATAAAAAATATTCTAATTTAGCAAAATCTGCAAATATATTACTTTTTATTAACTAAACAACAATATACAGTGTCTGATAAAAAACATAACATAACATAACAATGAACAGACACATTATAGAAACATAGACACTGTAAACACTGTACAAAATAAAGACTATTATGGTTAAATGATGACTGATTGTATCAAGCCTCCATCGCCCACAGAAAGGTAGTTAGATGGTAGGGCTGGGCGATAAATCGATTTTATCGATTAATTCGAATTCATAGTTAAACACGATTTATTTTTAGTTAAAATCGGTTTTCTCTTGAACTTCCACAACACCGGCGCTCCATTTGGGCTCCCGTAAGAGAGTGCGCTGACATCTCCCCCCGCCTCTCCACAGATAAACACAACACGGCAGCAAGCCAGTCCCCAAAAAAGGCACAGTGTCGTCGTTTGTGTGGAACTGGTTTGGTTTTGGCGTCCGACAGCGAACAAACCACGACCCACTGCAAAGTTTGTTTGAAAGCTGTTGCAACCAAAGGTAGCAGTACGACCAATTTATTCCAGCACCTCAAGCAGAGGCATGCAGCCGAGTGGGATAAATGTTGCTCTCTGCGAGATATACAGGACCGCAGCCCACAAACACCAGCTAAAAAACAGTCTACAAAAAAATCGATTAAAATCGTAAATCGGGTTTGGTGTGAAAAAATCGGTGATTTTATTTTTTAAGCCATATCGCCCAGCCCTATTAAATGGTAGAGGATACTTAATCACTAAATTGACATAAACACAAAAATTATTTCTGTAGACATCTGCTGTTTAACACAAGTATAATTATCTAAATAAACAGGTTTAAACTAGTTTAAGAAAACCTTTAGAGTGTGGAGGTTTTATATTGTTCATCTGTGTAAAGTGTGTATCTTTACTCTAATACTGATGGCTTCAGCTTCATGTTGCTTTATAATGTTAATCACATCTGGACTTACTGAGCCTTTTTGCAGTTCCTCACAGCTGGAATCAGTCTCTGTCGTCCCCCCATTGATGTGCTGTACTTCTTCAGGTCCAACTCATCCAGAACCTCCTCTGACATCTGCAGCATGTAGGCCAGAGCTGAGCAGTGGATCTCAGAAAGTTCCTTCTCTGATCTGTTCTCTGACTTCAGGAACTCTTGGATCTCCTGATGGACTGAGTGGTCGTTCATCTCCATCAGACAGTGGAAGATGTTGATGCTTCTGTCAGGAGAGATATCATCACTGTTCATCTCCTTCAGGTTGTTGATGGCTCTCTGGATGATTTCTGGACTGTTGTCTGTCTGACCCAGCAGGCCTCCTAAGAGTCTCTGGTTGGACTCCAGAGAGAGGCCATGAAGGAAGCGAACAAACAGGTCCAGGTGGCCATTTTTACTTTTAAGGGATTTCCCAATGGAATCTCTCAGAAAGACATCCAGGATTGAATTAACATATTTTTGACCCAGAAAGTCCTCCAGTACTTTGGTGTTCCTGTTGGTGTAACAGTGGAACATATAGACTGCAGCCAGAAACTCCTGAATGCTCAGATGAACAAAGCAGTAGACTGTTTTCTGGAAGATCACACTCTCTCTTTTGAAGATCTCTGTACAAACTCCTGAGTACACCGAGGCCTCTGTGACATCAAGACCACACTGCTCCAGGTCTTCTTGGTAGAACATGATGTTTCCTTTCTCCAGCTGTTCAAACGCCAGCCTCCCCAGCTTCAGAAGAACTT
The DNA here is from genome assembly GCF_905237075.1 of Dicentrarchus labrax. Lineage (NCBI taxonomy): Eukaryota > Metazoa > Chordata > Actinopteri > Moronidae > Dicentrarchus > Dicentrarchus labrax. The sequence goes on along the minus strand of NW_026136709.1, from coordinate 8,903,177 downwards.
CCATGTCAGCCTCCATCAGCTCCTGTGGACTCTTCTCATGTCCCTCATCATACTTCTGCTTCTTCCTCTTTGTCTGAACCAGCAGGAAGTGTGAGTACATGTCAGTCAGGGTCTTGGGCAGCTCTCCTCTCTGGTCTGTAGCCAAAATGTGGTCCAGAACTGTAGCAGTGATCCAGCAGAAAACTGGGATTAGACACATGATGTGGAGGCTCCTGGAGGTCTTGATGTGTGAGATGATTCTGTTGGACAGATCTTCATCACTGAATCTCCTCCTGAAGTACTCCTCCTTCTGGGCGTCAGTGAAGCCTCGTATTTCTGTTACCCTGTCAACACATTCAGGAGGGATCTGATTGGCTGCTGCAGGTCTGGAAGTTATCCAGACGAGAGCCGAGGGAAGCAGATTCCCCTTGATGAGGTTTGTCAACAGCACGTTGACTGAAGACTTCAGTGTGACGTCAGACACAACCTCATTGTTGTGGAAATCCAGTGAAAGTCTGCTTTCATCCAGGCCGTCAAAGATGAATAAAAGTTTACAGACAGTGAGCTGCTCTGCTGTGACCTTCTGTAATGTTGGATGGAAAACATGGAGCAGCGTGAGAAGACTGTACTGCTCATCTTTGATCAGGTTTAGCTCCCTGAACGAAAGCAGAACCACCAGACTGACATCTTGGTTTTCCAAACCCTCTGCCCAGTCCAGAGTGAACTTCTGCACTGAGAAGGTTTTTCCAACGCCAGCGACGCCGTTCATCAGAACCACTCTGATGTGTCTCTGTTGGTCAGGTAAGGCTTTAAAGATCTCGTGGTACTTGATTGGAGTGTCATGGAGGGTCTCCATCTTGGAAGCTGTCTCAAGTTGCCTCACCTCATGTTGGGAATTAACCTCTTCACTCTGTCCCTCTGTGATGTAGAGCTCAGTGTAGATCCTGTTGAGGAGGGTTCCACTTCCTGTTTCATCAGTTCCTTCAGTCACATGTTTACATCTCGTCTTCAGACTGATCTTATGTTCATCTAAAACCTCCTGCAGACCACCACTCACTAATTAAGAGAAAAAGTTTGAAGGAAGATTTGACAATCTTCTGATTATTTTCATTAACATCAGAAAATGTTATTTTTTCTCTGACTGTGTGTCGGTGTATGTGTTTGATTGACAGCAGAGGCAACAGGCTGAGCCTCAGCAGCTCATTATCTAAACTAGCCCTGCACGATATGAGGAATATCTGCGATGTGTAATAACAATGTTCAATATTGCCATGATGATATGACTTGCTATAAAACCAAACAAACATTAAAGAGTCCATATTAGCTATGCAGTTACTATGTCAGCCTAGTTTTATTTTATTTAAGAACTGGGTAAGAATGTAATATTTTAAATAAAACTACATGTTGTTTCTAGAGCAGCAACTGTAATGTTTACAACAGCAACGTCACTATAAGAACTCAATAATATCTCACTGTAAACAAATCTAAAATGTCCTGACATCAAAATACTGAATGAATGAAGGTTAGATTATCTGTCATTCATTCTGACTCTGATGTGAGACTCTCCTGGTTTGTCTCAGCCAGCAGCTCAGTTGAAAACAAGAATTTGCCAGATTTTAAGATACGTGGCAAACTAAACTAAACAGAGAGCTTTTATTTTGGTAGCAATTCACTATTAGCTGAGCTCAGTGCTGTGCTTGTGTAAAACATAGAGGAGGTTGATGAGAGAAAGCGGAGAGAGCGGATATCACTTCTCCACAGGTTTACATGGTTTTACTTGTTGAACAGTGTATTGATAAAGTGTTTGCTTTTTACTAGCAACGCTTTTATTGCACTGACTTCCAGTAACGAGTGTAGTTGTGGTCAAGTGTCTCCACACAGAGGTGTTTTTTTTCACTCATGTCACAAAAACCTCTGTGCCACAGGTAAGTTAGCACAATATGCTGAAGTATTTTAGTGTTACTCACTGTGTGGTTATGTACATTATTACACTGTTTCTGAGTGATAATTTTAGCTCAGAGTCTGTTCCTCACCCAGGAGGATCTTGTCATCTCATGCCTAAACTACTGCAACTCACTCCTGTCTGCCTGCATGTGCCATCTGACCTCTGCAGCTCATCCAGAATGCAGCAGCTCAGCTGGTCTTCAACCTACTGAAGTTCTCCCACACTACACTGCTCCTCCACACCCTGCACTGGCTACTGGTGGCTTATCGTGTCAGATTCAAGTCACTGGTACTATTGTGCTGTAAATAGGCTCACACTAACCCTACATCCAGGACATGGTCAAACCAAACAAAGCACGTCCACTACACTGACAATCAGCGTGCTATTCCCTCACTACGAGGGGGTCCAGCTACCGATCAATCGATTTGTTGTATCCACATGGTTGAATGAACTTATAAGTCTCTAAATAAACCTAATGTAATGAAATGTAACAGATTAGATTTTTAAGATGTACAGTCTTACTTTGTACAGTGCTGGTCTGACTGGCTGTCTGCAGTCCAGCTCTTGTTCTGGATCTTTCTCCACACTGGGGACAGGAGGAGTCTCCTGATGAAGCAGACTGGTCCCAGTATGAAGTGATGCACTGTCTGCAGAACCAGTGTCCACAGCTGGTAGAGACTGGATCCTTCAGGACGTCCTGACACAAAACACAGCAGGACAGCTGCTCCTCCACAGAAACATGACTCCTCTTCCTCTCTCTGTGAAGACATTTCTTTATTACTAAAATGATTTGTTGATTGTTGATGAAAAATACTGAGATTTGTCCGACACTGTCTGGAAGCTCAGATGGTCACAGAGAACATTTAAAGTGTTGTTAACTTTTCTGTTTGAATTCAGCATTCAGTCTGTAATGAAAATGATTCCTTTTATTTCAACTCTCCTGCTTTCATAAACACTGAGTGCTTTCCTATCTGTCTGTCTTATTAAACATTTATTGATCTGCCTGTAGTTTGTTATTAATACAAACTCAACACTTCCTGCAGCTGCTTCACAATAAAAGCCTTCCATTAAAGAGAGCTGATTATGTCCTTCACTGTTCTACAGTCACTTTGGGCAGATTAGCTTGTGTTAGTTTAAACTGAGGTTAGAAGTGCTCTAAATAATTATTATAGACCAGCAGTTTACTGTAAGACACATAGCACGTAACAGTGGTGTCACAGGTTCAACTACAAACTGTTTATTTGTTTGTTTTTCATTCCTTTTATTTTTCCTGTCACTCTATATTGTCAGCTATCAAATGAAGGAATATATCCAGTTCAAATATTCTTAAAAAAGAAGTCTCCAAATCTACATTTGACATTTTCTGTCCCTGTTTTTAAATCTGCAGATAACTTTTACATAAATAAATGGATGTTTGTTTCTTCATCTTTAGAAACAATATATTTAATTACACATTAGAAACAGATTCTTTCAGATAATAGTTACAAATATTTACAGCGACTTAAACATCAGAGCAAAAATATATGAATATTATCATATTATATATGAAATATAAACTCTGAAACTGAGGTTCTCAAGTTTTTTGTTAAAGAAATAAAATAAGATACATTTTAGTTTGAAACAGTGTCTGCACTAATAGTTCTGCATCATGAAAATAAATCTATTTTGTCTTCATGCTCAATGAATCATCTTCCATCAGGTCAGTTTACAGTAAAAACAGTTTCTTACTTTGTGTCTGAGGGTCCAGGTTCATTACTGAAGTCTGGATCCCAATCTTTGGACCGATCACTCTTCATAGACAGACAGCCGGACACTGGAGACTCTGCTCTCTGTCTGTTGTCCTGAACTCTGCAAACACCAAGATGGTTTTATTCACATGAATCCTTTGTCCTTTAATCTTTCCCATTCAGGAAGCTGTAAATAAACAAATTGCTGCTACTGTTGTTAAGTAGGAAGTAAAAGTTAGTCTATTAGTCTTCTTAGATCAGATTGACTGACAGCTACAGATACTAAGAGGAAGTTGGAAGGAAAAATTTCTCACAAAAAGTTTTTTTTAGCAAATACAGTTTGGTAGAAAATGTAAAATACAAACATTAAATCAACAGAGAACATACAGGTAACTGAATATAAGTGAAATTAATGAGTTAGTGTCAGTTCTCTTACTTTGTGTCTGAGGGTCCAGGTTCATTACTGAAGTCTGGAGGATCATCTTTGGACTGATCACTCTTCATAGACAGACAGCTGGACACTGGAGACTCTGCTCTCTCCTCCTCTTCCTCCACACAAACACTCATCTTCTGGACTTCAGTCAGTCTGAGAGATAAAATATTAACAGACTGAGTTCAGAGCACAAGAAACAGGAAACAGGTTTGTTCAAGAGAAAACATGCAAGACTGACAGAACAAGAAGTAACACACACACACACACACACACACACACACACACACACGTACTCTGTATAGTATATAGAGTATACAGTATAATATAGAACTCCACCTGGTCACTTTCTTTAACCCTGTACTTGTTTTCTTGGGTTACAGTAGCTTTAATCTGTATTATTCAGTCAATCACAACTTTGTATCCACAGATGAATCAAACTGTTGAGTTCATTCTAACATTTCTGTCCTCTACAGTCCACAGGAAGAAAACTGACTCAGAGACTTTGACAGTAAAATAATAATAATGTTGTATTAACACTCACCCTGCCTCAGCCTTCAGTTTCCCTCCTTCTGCTCTGTCGACTCAAAATGGAGACTGAACCAACTGAATACTTTGACTTTCAGGGTTTCCTCCCTGGTGTTACGTGTGTATTTGTGTGTGTGTGTGTGTGTGTGTGTGTGTGTGTGTGTGTGTGTGTGTGTGTGTGTGTGACTATGGTAAAGTGGGCCGCCTTTAGAATTTTGTTGCACCCAAAGTAAGGAAATCCAGTGTGTGTCTGTGAGCTTGACTGTCTGTCCCACTATTTTTCATGAAAAAAAAGCGTCTATAAAAAAGACAACGGTCCTTATTCTGCATTGTGTGACAGCGGATCAGTTTGTAATATTGCAAGAAGAGCTGTTACATTAAGAGCTGCAGCTCCACTTCTTTATTTCACTTCTGCAGACTCACGCGGTTTTCTTTTTAGAGAGTCAGATCATTTGTCTCAACTCAGCAATAAGATCTCCTTAACTTCCCCAACAGCTCTTCATTTAGCAATATATATCACTGAGATTATTCATTGTAATTGTGATACATTTATAGTTTACAGAACAGCATAATTGTACACATTGAGGCTTTTTGGCTGAGCTCAGTTATTTTAGGGAATAATGGAGATTTGAGAGAAGCTATTACCTTCTTTTGTAGATGATTATATTGACATTCTGTTGCTTTCTGTTTATTTTTATATGCATGAGTGAGTTTGCAGTTAAATAGCGTTCACTGTAATAATTCACTTCTGTCTGTTTCAACAGGAACATGTGGAATGTTTGACGAGATGCCATCATACACTGCTCAGAGTTTCTCTGAGAGTCTGGAGAGGAACTGAAAGACCACCAGTCACATTTTGATTCTGGTGATTGTTGTGTTCACATTAAACATGTTGTTTGTTCTTTAGTGTGCTATCCTATCCCTAATACTAGTACATACATATCTCTACAGGTAAATAAAACATACCGCTGTCTCTGCTTAACCTTTTTAAAATTCTAATTTCAAATTAATTTTCCAGTACAAATGAACATTTGAGCCAGTGAAACCTGAACCCCGGCTCATTTCTCATACACTGAATCCTGTAAACTTGCCCGCTTTTATAGCAGATCTTTTAGAAAGTGAATGAAAATACTTCAGAATAATTCACCTGATCTTAACTCATTCATTAACTTGTAGGAAAACATGTACAGTATATTATTATTATTATTATTATTATTATTATTACTATTATTATTATTATATTTACGTTTTGTGTGCAAAGAAGGAGGACTATTGCTGGGTCATGAAGGTCTTTGTGGAAGTTCAGCACCCCTGCTGATGTGTCCATCACTGAGGGAACTGAGGCTCCTGATGTTTGTAGATGTAGATAAAGACTTGCTTTATGCTCATGGGTTTATCTATGTAATGAACTTAAGTCACCGATCAAAGATGAAATACACATTTGAAGTGTTGCAGAAGCTCTATGAGCTTTGTGCAACAAACTTGGTGGTGTATGCACACGTTTGACCCTGCTTTGTTTTGTTTAATTTGCTGTTCAGAGGAAATACTTGGTGGCTAATCAGTTATAGTTGTATTGAGTAAAGTCTACGGTGGCCCTGAGAGCTCAACAGACTGCAAAGACAATAACAGTTTGAAAACTCAAAAAACATTGGCAACTGATTTGCAGCATTTCTTTTTAAATGGTGTGAATGTGCTGCAGCTCATTGAGCTCTCTCATCTACGTACTCTGAAAACATTCTGTAAGACCTGAAATGCAGCACTCGTGTTTCTTGTAAAGCCTTTGCACTTTAAAATGGATCACTGGGAATGTTCTCGTAAAGTGCCAAATGTTTTGTTTTGCTAACTTCAGAGATTAAAAGGATCAGCTGAGAGGCTGAAGTGTTTTAATTTAACAATGTCTGTGCAGTGGCAGCAATGATTCTGGTGCAGTGTTAAGTTTTATTAAATAAAAGGAAGCCCAAAATAAAACAAATGCATGGATTAAATATTATGTTAATAATACTTAAATATTTCTCAAATAAAAGTAAAATGAAAAGCCAAATCTTTTAAGAGGGACTTTGTAATTAGATGAATATGTGAGTAAAAAAAGGGGAAGCAAAACCGAAACCGAAACCATGGAGCTACTTCGGGATACACGCAGGATGACCGGGATCAGCTGTGTGGTGTGTTTGCTGACACTGTCTTACATTCACACTCTTACCGAGGCAGGTAGGTGATGCGTTTATTTTCATTAACCCATTTCCTGTTGAGCCTGGTAGGATTTAGATTTTCTCTTTAAAAAGTGGCTGTGATTTTCTCGATCCACCGCGGGGAAGTCAGCTCGGCCACAGGCGTTTCATGTAGAGACATCAAGAGATTAATAGTGGTACAATATACAGTTTGTTTTCAAGTCAGTCAAAATCAGTGACGAATAATATATTTTCTATAGAAATAGTAATAGTAAATAGAACAAGAATTAAAAATAGACTAAAGGAAGTGACGTCCTATAGTTGGAGAGTGCAGAAGAACAGTTTTCCCCATATAAATATTAATATAAACTAGAAGAATGAATAAAAAGGGATAAAAAGAGTTGTGTCCTAGTTGGAGAGTGTAGTAATATAATCGTTTGATCTGGAGTCCCTGGGACAAATGTCATGGTGGCTAGTGAAAAGAAATTTCTGTAGTAATTAGTCGATGGTCCCTAAACTGGGAATGGGAATAATTGTCAGCTCCACTTCTTTATTTCTCTTCCGCAGACTCACGCGGTGAACTTCCCCAACAGCTTTTTATTTAGCAATATACTGTATATCACTATCCCTATCACATTCAGGATATTGCGGCACCACACTTTAATGGTGATGACAAGAATCTTTATTAAAGTAAATTAGGGATTAATCACCCTCATGCATAAGTAATACATCAATAATAGCCAGAGTTCTTGCATAATCTATGATGATAAAGGTTCAGAAAAATAGGAAAGCATGGCAAAAACAGCATATTCTCAATATTTTAGAGACTCCCCAAAAAACATTAACTACTATCACACATGAGCTCGTTATTAAAACAAAAATTGTTTGTTTTGCTGCCTCCAGAATTATCTGACCTGTATATTAAACCACATTTAACTACAGGTGTCACATACACAATAGAGCTGCAACTGCACAACAACACCAGTTAAAGAGAGCTCACTTTCTCTGCTGCTTTTCCTGAATTGAACCGTCTCTTTATTTGATTCTCAGACACTGAGGCGTCCTGTGTTGTTCTGAAGAGCTGCATCTTACCGTGCAGCTTCCAGGGTGGCGCTGAAGTAGTCGTCCACTGGTTTCAGGGGACTGGAAAGACTCCTGTCCACTCCTACTACCACAACCAAGACCAGCTTGCACGCCAGGATCAGCGCTTCAGAGGCAGGACATCACTGTTCAAGGACCAGATCTCCAGAGGAAACGCCTCACTGCAGCTGACAGGGGTGGAGGTTCAGGACCGGGGCAGATACAACTGCCACACCAGCACCATCAGCGGAAACAAGGACTCATTTATCAACCTGAAAGTGGACGGTATGAGAAACACACACAGAAAACCTTTTTCTTTATGTGCAATGTGTTCCTGAATGTAACCAATGTGCTAAATAAAAATGATCTTTACAGCTCCGGTCGCTGAAGTCGACATTCAGAAGGTTGAAAACAGGATCACCTGCAGCTCAGAGGGGATCTACCCTGAGCCTGAGCTCACCTGGTCCACCAGCCCTCCGTCCAGCGTGACCTTCAAGAACACAACCACAGTCCGGGAGACTGAACAGCAGCTCTACAACATCAGCGGCTCTCTGATACTTTCAGACAGTGGGACTGATGTGGCCTACAGCTGCAACATCAGCACTCGCAGGAACAAGAGGAGAGCCACTTTGAGGCACCCACGTGAGTATTCTGGTCTAATTTGGTCTAATTTGGTCTAATTTGGTGCCGGTTTGAAAGATTCCTCTCTGTTTGTAGCTACAAAACACTAAAAGGTATAAAAAGACATGAAGAATCAAAGGTTATAAATGAAGGTTATATATTACAGTCTGTCAGTCACAATAAGTCTGTTTTCTTTATTCATCATTTCATGTTTTCACTTCCTGTTTTATTTTGTACTTGTTTCAAATCCATTCACTTCCTGTTTTATTTTGTACTTACCTCTGGTTTCAAATCCATTCACTTCCTGCCTTTGTGTGTTGATTATGTGTCTTTGTTTTTTGATTTTTGCATGCCTTTGGACTCTGCCTTCGCCCTTTTAGGGTTTGTGAACTGGACTGCAAGTAAACTACTGTTTATTTTACGGAGCCCTTGTGTGTGTCAAGTCGTGCTATTGAGTCCTATTTCCTGGGTCAGATATAACAAGATGTTGTTGAGAAAATAGCACAAAATGATAAAAAATGGCAACTTAAATAACATTTCTTTTCAAAAACTAACAACTAATCACTTGCTCATTGAGTAACATGGACATTTGTTCACTGAGTTTTCCGATAAACTGCAAACTAACAAACCTGGCAGTTAATAATTCTCAGTTTTTTAGCAAACAAATATGTCCAATCAGCTCTTATCAGACAGTATGTGTTTCTATATCTGTGGAAATAATTCGGATTCACAGGCGTTTTGATCTTTTTCTGTTTGTGTTGCCTCATTTCAGCTCCTATCATTGCCTCCAGCACTGACACAACAATCCCCTGCAGTGTGTCAGACACCTCCCTGATGGTCTTCAGCCTCGTTTGGAGATTCAACCACAGTCAGATCATTCTGAACCAGGCCGGAGCCAACGTCAGCCACTCAGTCTCAGAGGAGTGGAGGCAGCAGGTGAAGGGCGTCTCTGAGTCAGGCGGCCTCATGCTACAGGACTTATCTTGGAAACAGGAGGGGATGTACACCTGTGAACTCAGTAATCCTGAGGAGACATACGTAACTAACACCTTTCTGAGAATAGAGAAAGGTAAGAGCAAGTCTGTCTGAGTGAAAGCTGCCATTCAAACTATCAGCATATCTCAGGTTTGATATTGGGCACAGTTTCAACCAGTTTCAGCTCTTAGACTGGGGCAAAAGAAGTCATTCATTTACAACAAAACAATCCAAATACATAGTGAGAGGACTCTGTAAGGCCAGTAGTGTGGGGAGTGGATGTTATAAAACCAAAGAAAAGGAAACAAAAGATACCAAACAAAAGGTGTGTGGAGGGAGAGGAGAGCTGCTAAAAGACTGGCTGCTGCTCTGGCTTATATCCACGGGGCACACCGAGTCCAGGTGTGCAACATACTGCTGAGTAACCTCCGACAGGTCTGCAGCCCTCCAGACAGAATCAACTGTCAACTCACCTGGCGCTGCTCTCACAAGCCATCCCCACACCTCTCTCTCTCCTGCAGCTGAGTGTAAACCACAGCCACCTCCACAAGCAGTACAAAGCACACAGAGGGACCCTCACACTATTCCAGTAGATGTAAGTAGGTGGTTGCTAGAGTGCCGTAGGTCTCTGTTAAGGCATTGCCCGAGGGTTGCCTGGGTGTTGGGATGTTTGGTGGAGTGTTAATAGGTGGTTGGCTGCAAAGTTGAAGTAGCTGAATGTAGGATTGCTTAACATCAGGAAGATCTAACAGCTGAGGGTGAGGAAACTGTAGATTCTGAGAGATGGACACGTGATTAATGCTACAGTAGTTATCAGTCAGTATGTTGTGGTCTGAGTTGGTTGGTTCAAGTTCATTTAACTGAACTGTCTCTCTCTGTTTCAGTGAGTCGGACTGGTGTTACAGGCATTATTGTAGCTGTGGTGGTTGGAGTCATTGTGGTTGTATTGCTAACAGGACTTATACTGTACTGCAAATCTAAAAGGGTAAGAAAAACACATTCTGCCTTCAGTTGGGATTTATTTAATGTGTACGTTGTTTGCACTGATGATGATGTGTGTTTGACACAGAGAGGAACAAGACCAGAAATGGTACTATGAGAAAACTCCTTGTGGTAAGTATATCTTACATACTGAATACAGAAGCACCTGAATCATTTTACAGTGCACGGCAGGCTGTAATTAATTAAATTAACTAATAATAACTACTACTAAATAAACACACAAGCAGAATGTAATATAATGCAAAACTCATCCAAAAATAAACTGGCTCAGTGGTTTGAACATGAAACGTTTTTCTAACCTAAATAAAAGTTTGTGTTGAGTTCCACTTGGATGTATTTTACCAATAACTTGTGTTCAGTTTTGTTCGCAGGAAAGAAGAAGACATGTATGATAGCAACTACCTACAAGATCCCCAACAACCTGTGCTGCTCTCAATGTGACTGTATTGAATTAATGTGAGCAAATCCTCCGAAACTCATGTGAAACTGTGGCAAGCAGCTCTCAGCAACATCAACTGCTTGATAATGTGTATATTAGTTTAAGCTCATACATTTCCTACATTATTATTGTATATATACAGTAAATTAATTTAATCACTACTGTTCACTAAAGTATTCTGTTTTATATGTATTCTGTTTTATTCATATATTTTAACTTGTGCACTAATTTAATTCTTTTGTCTCTTTTATATTTGTAATTTTCTTTTTAAACATTTTACATGGAATCACTGAAAAACACTAACTTTTACTGATGGTAAGAACTTAAAGTTGATCTTTAATTTTCAGTTTCTTCCCTGTAGAGGGCGCTGCAACACAGTGAAGTGATGCAGTCACTTTACAAGCTGACTGTGAAATTCTGTCACTGCTGAGTTTATATAAACACTTTAAACCTGCTGTAAATATCTGACAGACATTAAATACTTTTTATTCACCTGATCCTTTAATATCTTCCTATAACTTGCACCAGTAAATTCTGCTTCTTCTTATCTTCTTCTTCTTCTTCTTCTTGAATTTTCAAAATAGAGGATTTCTGCAAATGAAAAAGGAGAAAAAATCTTTTTTGTCCTTTTTTTGAGTATTGAGACTGAATTGAAAACAGAATTTGATGCACACATGAATTATACTTAAGGCACTATTATACACTAATGAGTTAGGCACATATTACACATATTATTTCTGCCAACAGATCCTATTATAGTAGTCAGCTTGTTGATAAGTGAAGTAGCCTTTAGTCTGAGAGCCACAGAGTGAATCAGCTGCAGCTCCATCATCACCATCTTCTCCTGTTACTGAGGACGTCATCAGAGAAGTTGAACAACTCAAAATGAGTTATTACTGAACATGACTTCCTGTATTAAGACCAGGGAATCAGTTTGAGAGTGACAGCAGCTTCTAATCCTGTTTTCAGTTTAACTCTGGGGCTTCCTTTTTATTGTTCATGTATGGAATTTGCCTTAAAGTCTCTAAAGTTGAATTCTTCTGTGTTACAACAGACTGGACGAGCACTTGTTGGAAACTGATTCACTTTAATTGTGTGAATAAAACATGATCTTTCTCAGTGTGGGAGTCAGAGTCAGATGGCTTTCCACCTTTGTTTTATGCTCAGAGTCTAATGAAGACGTAAACAGCCGACTGCAAACTGAGAAACTACAGTAAAGCTTTGATTGAATCCACACTTTGTTCAGGTTTTATCTTATTTCTGTTCCTCACAAGCAAATATTCATCTGTTATAAAATGAGAAAAAGCTGATATTTGTGATAGTTATTGATTTATTTATTTGAAAATCAGGAGATCATTAAGCAACCAACACTTGAATCTTCTTCAGTCAGAAATAAAACTGTAACAAATGTTCATTTACACCAACATGGAGATCATTTATATTTATAGTAGCTGGATTGTGGAGATTTATATCAATCAGAAGTAAGATGTGATTTCAATAAACAGATTTGTGTTTTTGATGCAATAATATAAACTCTCACAATATGAGAAAACACAACAAATATATACATGCACATATTCTTAATTATTACCAATGACACGTAAGATTAGAGCTTATTTTATATTTTGCTGATTCATTTTATGTCAGTAGAATAATATAACAAGGTATTAAAATGTTCTGGTGTTCAATGTGTAACCAATGTTCACTGACTTCTCACCAAAATCCAGATATTTCAGTAACTTTAAGTAACTCTGTTCAATACTTTTATAATAACAATTAATCAAATATCAAAATGAAAATTGATCAATATCACAAGACTTTGCAGTTCTTTACCTCAGTTTTCTACAATAACACAATCTGTTGGGATAAATTAGAAAAAATTACTATTTTAAAAGATAATAAATATATATTATTGCACTAATATTAATTATTCCAAAATATATTGTGGAAATTAACTGCAACTCTCCATCGTCCCACAAGGTGCAAAGAAAGAAATCAATTGAAGTAAGTTTCAATCTACAGTTATGTTGACATTGTGTCTGACAGTCGAGCTGATCTCAGAGCAGTTCAGACTGCAGCACTGAGAGTCATCTCCACTGGTTGTGATTCCTCTGTCAGTCACTGCTGGATGAAGCTCTCCTCTCCACTCTACCTCCCAGTAACATGGCCCAGTCAGAGCTGATGCTGCTGCTTCAACCTCTCTGGATCATCAGGACACAGCTGATCCTCCAACACAACCTCCTTCCTCACCACTCACACTCTGACTGAGATCAGTACCAGCTGAGGAGAGAAGAAGACAGACAACAGCAATCATAAATCAGTGTTTACAGAGACTCCCTCCATCAGCACATCCAGTATAAAGACCAGCAGGGACTTCAGTCCAGTTCAGACCAGAAGGTGAGCGGCTGTGTAGCGTAGCCTGCTTCCTTTCAGCTCTCATGTTAACGTATTGGAGTGAACACACTGAGCTGAAGCTCACAGACCTGCAGACACTTTGGACATCAAGTCTGTTGACTGTGCAGACTTCACTGAAGTACACAGTGGAAATAAAGTGCTGAGAGTCCCTGAACGCATCATTACTGCAGAAACAGAGAGACATTCACTGCCCACTGTAATGATGGATTTACTGCTGTTTGGGTTCAAAGCTGATAAAAACCACAGTCTTGAATGTTTCATCTGCTTTTGAAATCTTACAGGACAGATCTGTAAATATGGAGTCTGTTTAAAATAATATAAAACATATTTGGACTAAACAAAAGACAAATGGACAGATATATATCTGATGTTAAAGGTCCTACATGTTCATACAAAGACTGAACAATAGCTGTGATTACTGGACTTCAGCAGAGGTTCTGCTCTGTACAAAGACCACATGGTCACTAAATATAATGATAGTTCTCTGAAATGAGATCCAGTGGTTTGCAGGCTTCACTTAGACTGATCTTAGAGCTGTGACAAAGATGAACTGATCAGTTGTTTAGTGTTGAAATGAGAGAACAAACACTGAGATCAGATTGGATGAATGAGGACCACTGTCTCTGTACATCTTGTAATGCTGTCAGCTGGAATCCAGCTTTATTTCCTGTAGACATAAACACAACAACAACAGTCGTCTTCACATCAACTCAAACACATGATCACAACAAGCTTCTGGCTCTCTGATTGGCTGACTGTTCTCTCTCTCTCTGTCTTTCTGTCCAACCATGAAGTCTGTCACCATCCTCCTCTCACAGCAACACTGAGGAAAGCAGCAAATACTGGATCTTTGCTTTGATACTAACTGTGTTTAGTACAATACTGCTGAAACCAGCATGGACTGACTCCAACACTCTACTGACCTCAGAGTCTCCAGACTACAGTGTGGACTCTCCACAAGATCAGACAGCAACTTCACTCCTGAATCCTGCAGCTCGTTGTGACTCAGGTCCAGATCTCTCAGATGGGAGGGGTTGGACTTCAGAGCTGAGACCAGATAATCACAGCTGATCTCTGACAACCTGCAGCCCCACAATCTGAATAAAGAATAAAAGATGTAAGTTAAGAAGACAATGTTCCTGCTTGAAATCATTCAGTGTTTAATAATCTGTTCAGAGCTGAAGAAGGTTTAGAATGTACAAGTTTAGAAAATGGAAACTCCAAACACTTGAACCCAACAGCAGGTTGAAAACTGTAAAATACAAAAAGGTAAAAAGAGCTCTCATTAATATTAATGACAACGTGCTGCTGCTTCAATAAAGACGTAGTGACTTCAGCTCTTAACCTCTGCCAGCTCCACCAGTGGCTCCATCTATACAAACTCATGTTGTGCAGCCAAACACAAATAAAAACACACAGAAACTGATTGAAGATTCAACTGAAGATCACAAAGCTGTCAAATATGTCAGGATGAATTTTGGGAAATGTGAACAAAAGAAATCTACAACCATTATTTTATGAATAGTGGAGTCATAAAATCAAATTATCTTCAGTTTAAACTATTCAGTCAGTATAAACATCATATAGCTTCATAACAATGTTGGAAACAGCAAATACTGAATATATTTGTTATTGTCTGATAGTTGAAATAGATGATTTATTTATTTATTGTATTTGTGTATTTTTTGTATTATTTATTTTAAAACCAATATAAATAAAGATGAAAATCAAGAGTTTAAGAGGTTCAGAGTGAATTATTCAGTGTAGATTCTTCTTGTTATATGAAGGTTTTAAATGTGGAGCTCAACATTGCTCTGCCACAGTCAATGGACTAAACCACTGAAGAAGAAAACAGACTTTAGCATTAAGATATTCAGTGTGGATCAGTATAATATCAGCCTTATGTCTGCACTTTACTGTCAGCACAACTTTCACATCATATTAATCTCAGCACAGAAGGAAAAAAATGGTTTTCTGACCTCAGAGTCTCCAGTCTACAGTGTGGACTCTCCAGAAAACCACACAGCAGCTTCACTCCTGAATCCTGCAGCTTGTTGTTACTCAGGTTGAGCTTTCTCAGATGGGAGGGGTTGGACTTCAGAGCTGAGACCAGATAATCACAGCTGATCTCTGACAAACTGCAGCTCCACAATCTGAATAAAGAATAAAAGATGAAAGTTTAGAAGACAATGTTCCTGCTTGAAATCATTCAGTGTTTAATAATCTGTTCAGAGCTGAAGAAGGTTTAGAATGTACAAGTTTAGAAAATGTGAACAAAAGACATCTACAATCATTATTTTAGGAATAGTTAAGTCATAAAATCAAATTATCTTCAGTTTAAACTATTCAGTCAGTATAAACATCATATAGCTTTATAACAATGTTGGAAACAGCAAATAGTGAATATATTTGTTATTGTCTGATAGTTGAAATAGAAATTATTTATTTATTATATTGATCATTTCGTATTATAATGTCAAAAAGAAAAAGCACTGATCAATAACATGCTGCTGATCTCAGTCAGGTCTGTAATTAGAGGATCAATACTATATTGATCCTTTAAACAGCTGCATTTGAAAATTTGCGTTGTTCTGTGTGTGTGTGTGTGTGTGTGTGTGTGTGTGTGTGTGTGTGTGTGTGTGTGGTTCTGAAGGATCAATACCAATGATCAGACATTATTTATGAAAACACATTGAAATCAACAGAAACCAAAGAAATATTTCTCCTTCAGTAAACTTGATCAGTTTAAAACAAATATTAGTTCAGAGGATCTTCTGTATCCAGATGTGACCATTTACCAACAATTATAAACATTCATTTACTTTAACAACTAACAGTGGACATTTTCTACAGTTTCTTTAACAAACACAAGTCTTTGTGACTGCAGACTAAATTTAGTTCAACAAACATGAAAATATGAACAAAAGCAAATGTACAACTTTATGGATGTAAGTTATGTATGAACATAAATTAGGTTCAGTTGTTAATTAAACATATCAGATCTACAACAGTAACAGAGAGTCAGTGAACTTACCCCAGAGTCTCCAGTCTACAGTGTGGACTCTCCAGAAAACCACACAGCAGCTTCACTCCTGAATCCTGCAGCTTGTTGTTACTCAGCTCCAGCTCTCTCAGATGGGAGGGGTTGGACTTCAGAGCTGAGACCAGATAATCACAGCTGATCTCTGACAACCTGCAGAGACTCAATCTGAATAAAGAATAAATTGATGTCAACAGAGATCAATAACGTGCTGTCAGTCAGGTCTGTAATAATGATGAAATCAGACATGTTGTTATTCCATTTTCTTCTGTTTCTTCTGATTCATAACAACCATGTGTCCTTTTATGAATAATATTAAGACAGATGTTTTCTATAGAATTCCAAAAAGGCCAATATCAAATAAATAAGAATTTATGACAGAAATAATAATTTAAGTAAAAACAAACCTCTTTAAACCAGCAGTTCTGATGTATCTCACACATTTAGACTATCCTCATCACCACTGTCATCTCCATCAACACACACTGACTGTGAACTTCATCCTCAATCTTCTTTATAACTGGATCAAATGTGCACTGAGCAAAGAGAGCTGCATATTCTCTCTTAATCTTAAATGTAACCAAGTACCTTCCTGTACAAATACAGTGTATTATTTATGCTCCTGCTTACTGGTTGAGTCAGAACACAAAGTCACACACAATACTTCAAACACCTGCATTCAGAAATATGCTTGCTGCTTGTGTGTGTGTTTTAGAGTGTGTTTGTGCATGCATATTAGTAGCATATTAACTCTTTATTAGTCATTATTAAGCATGTTTTAATGCCTTATACTACATGACTATATTCTAACACTACTAAGCCATGAACTGAGACTCTTTCCTCAATAACCTCCTAATTACTGCTTAATGATAGTTAGTAAGTTGTTGTCCATGAAGCTCAGTATGGGCCTTATAAGGTTGTTGTACCACCACAATAGTCATTCTCCCTTAATAACACTTCACAAATTTGGTCTATGTTTGAATAACAAAACACAAAACTGTGTTAAGTGTTAATAGCGTCCAAATTTCTCTCTAACTCAGAATATGTTCTTCATTTTAAATTGAGGTCTTGGTCATATTTTATTATGCTTTGCTCAGTGTGGGTCAAAGTCACCAGACTGTGAACTATTACATTTGTATTCAACTTGAATTATAATCTTTTACATCTTTTACAACCTTTTACATCAACTCTCTCCTCTGTGTCTCTGTCGCTGTGTGTGTGTGTGTGCAGTGTTTTAACTGGGGATCGGAGGCAAACAAAGAGCAAGAGCAAGAGCAAAATACATGAACTGACCTCAGAGTCTCCAGTCTACAGTTTTTACTCTCCAGTCCAGCACACAACAGCTTCACTACTGAATCCTGCAGCTTGTCGTTGTAACTCAGGTCCAGATCTCTCAGATGGGAGGGGTTGGACTTCAGAGCTGAGGCCACAACTTCACAGTGAGTCTCTGAGAGTCCACAGCCAGAAAGTCTGTGATGACAGAATATAAATTTACTAAGTACAATAAAATCTGGCATTTTATTGTAAAAGTAGACTTCTGTGCATTTTGCATCACAAAGCACATTAACATGAGCGGCTGTATCTCAGCTGGTCAGTCATTGATCACAAGGTCTGTGGTTTGAAACTTGAGCTCCTCCTGTCCACAAGTGCTGTGATTTGTGTTTGTTAAACTTTATTTTAACATGATGTTCAATGAGCTGTATAATCACTATAGGTTGTAACTGCACTCATATGTATTTACCTCAGTCATGTGCTTCTTGTTTGTATTTTGTGCATCTTTTTTTCCATCTAGGGTTGCAGCTGTATATCAATACCATGGTATACTGTGGTATGAAATCATACTATGTACATTTGTTTATCTACGGTATTGAATTCTGTTGTATTTGTGTTATTAAAAATATAGGAAATATATAGGAAATTATAGTAAAGCATTCAACCAAAAAACAAACAAACAAAAGAACACATCTTTCTGTTTCATTACTGTAACTGATAATTAATAACTGTGTAATACTGTATACCCTTAAACTTTGATTCTGAGATGGTTATTGTACCGTGAAAATCTCACTAATGCAGCCCCAGATGAATATTATTAAGTTGCTCCAGCTGCTTTTCATCTCCCATTAAATTAATTGAATGACTCCTATTGCATTAATAGTTTAATAAACCTTTTTCACAGGAGCCATTTTGATATGAAACAGGAGGGTAAACACAGGTGTTACCAATGACACTAATTAAGTTTCTGTTACATTCAGGTCAAACACAGTCAGGGTGCTGCTACTGTGCATCATGGCTCACTGGAAAGGCTCTGCTACACTAAATGAACCTTAATTATTAAAGAAGCTCTCTCCTTTCCCTCTCTCTCTCTGGTGGTATTTGAATGGACTCGTCTGTAAACTGGTTTATAAATCAAAATTATTTAGAACGAAAAAACATGTGAAAAGACGTTCTTTGTTAAGAACTAAACAATATAATCTTAACTCTAATACTGATGGCTTCAACTTTACATTGATTTATAATGTTAATCACATCTGGACTTACTGAGCCTTTCTGCAGTTCCTCACAGCTGGAATCAGTCTCAGTCGTCCCCCCACTGATGTGTTGTACTTCTTCAGGTCCAACTCATCCAGAACCTCCTCTGACATCTGCAGCATGTAGGCCAGAGCTGAGCAGTGGATCTCAGAGAGTTCCTTCTCTGATCTGTTCTCTGACTTCAGGAACTCTTGGATCTCCTGATGGACTGAGTGGTCGTTCATCTCCATCAGACAATGGAAGATGTTGATGCTTCTGTCAGGAGAGATATCATCACTGTTCATCTTCTTCAGGTTGTTGATGGCTCTCTGGATGATTTTTGGACTGTTGTCTGTCTGACCCAGCAGGCCTCCTAAGAGTCTCTGGTTGGACTCCAGAGAGAGGCCATGAAGGAAGCGAACAAACAGGTCCAGGTGGCCATTTTTACTTTTGAGGGATTTCTCCATGGCTTTCCTCAGAAAGACATCCAGGGTTGAATTAACATGTTTTTGACCCAGGAAGTCCTTCAGTACTTTGGTGTTCCTGTTGGTGTAACAGTGGAACATGTAGACTGCAGCCAGAAACTCCTGAATGCTCAGATGAACAAAGCAGTAGACTGTTTTCTGGAAGATCACACTCTCTCTTTTGAAGATCTCTGTACAAACTCCTGAGTACACCGAGGCCTCTGTGACATCAAGACCACACTGCTCCAGGTCTTCTTGGTAGAACATGATGTTTCCTTTCTCCAGCTGTTCAAACGCCAGCCTCCCCAGCTTCAGAAGAACTTCCCTGTCAGCCTCCATCAGCTCCTGTTCACTCTTCTTATGTCCCTCATCATACTTCTGCTTCTTCCTCTTTGTCTGAACTAGCAGGAAGTGTGAGTACAGATCAGTCAGGGTCTTGGGCAGCTCTCCTCTCTGGTCTGTAGTCAACATGTGGTCCAGAACTGTAGCAGTGATCCAGCAGAAAACTGGGATTAGACACATGATGTGGAGGCTCCTGGAGGTCTTGATGTGTGAGATGATTCTGTTGGACAGATCTTCATCACTGACTCTCCTCCTGAAGTACTCCTCCTTCTGGGTGTCAGTGAAGCCTCGTACTTCTGTTACCCTGTCAACACATTCAGGAGGGATCTGATTGGCTGCTGCAGGTCTGGAAGTTATCCAGACGAGAGCAGAGGGAAGCAGATTCCCCTTGATGAGGTTTGTCAACAGCACGTTGACTGAAGACTTCTGTGTGACGTCAGACACAACCTCATTGTTGTGGAAATCCAGTGAAAGTCTGCTTTCATCCAGGCCGTCAAAGATGAACAAAAGTTTACAGACAGCGAGCTGCTCTGCTGTGACCTTCTGTAATGTTGGATGGAAAACATGGAGCAGTGTGAGAAGACTGTACTGCTCATCTTTGATCAGGTTCAGCTCCCTGAACGAAAGCAGAACCACCAGACTGACATCTTGGTTTTCCAAGCCCTCTGCCCAGTCCAGAGTGAACTTCAGCACTGAGAAGGTTTTTCCAACGCCAGTGACGCCGTTCGTCAGAACCACTCTGATGTGTCTCTGTTGGTCAGGTAAGGCTTTAAAGATCTTGTGGTACTTGATTGGAGTATCATGGAGGGTCTCCATCTTGGAAGCTGTCTCAAGCTCCCTCACCTCATGTTGGGTATTAACGTCTTCACTCTGTCCCTCTGTGATGTAGAGCTCAGTGTAGATCCTGTTGAGGAGGGTTCCACTTCCTGTTTTATCAGTTCCTTCAGTCACATGTTTACATCTCGTCTTCAGACTGATCTTATGTTCATCTAAAACCTCCTGCAGACCACCACTCACTAATGAAGAGAAAAAAGTTTGAGTCAAAACAAAGATGATTTGACAATCTGCTGATTATTTTCATTACCAATAAAAAGATAAATATAAAAATATAAACAGAAGTAAACTTTCTAAAGTCCAGTTTCTCTGACTGTGTGTCGGTGTACGTGTTTGATTGACAGCAGAGGCAACAGGCTGCTCATTATCTAAACTAGCCCTGCAGGATATGAGGAATATCTGTGATGTGCAATAACAGTGTTCAATATTGTGATGACGATATGACTTGTGATACAAATAAATAATTATTAAAGAGTTCATATTAGCTATGCAGTTCCTGTGTCAGCCTGGTTTTCATTTAATTAAAAACGGGATAAGAATTTAATATTTTAAATAAAACTACATGTTGTTTCTAGAAAAGCAACTGTAATGTTTAATTCAATTTGCCATATTTTAAGATACTTCACAAACTAAACTCAACAGACAGCTTTTATTTTGGTAGCAATTCACTATTAGCTGAGCTCAGCGCTGTGCTTGTGTAAAACATAGAGGAGGTGGATGAGAGAAAGCAGACAGAGCAGATATCACTTCTCCACAGTTTACATGTTTTTACTTGTTGAACAGTGTATTGTTAAAGTGTTGGATTTTTATTAGCAACGCTTTTATTGCACTGACTTCCAGTAACGAGTGTAGTTGTCGTCAAGTGTCTCCACACAGAGGTGGTTTTGGTTTGAGGGAGGAGACCATCTCAGGTCGGCCTGTTAATGGCTGCTAGGTCAGTCAGTCACTCATGTAGCTGCGTTTTTCTGAAGCTGTGACTCATGTCACAAAAACCTCTGTCCCACATGTAAGTTAGCACAATATGCTGAAGGATTTTAATATTAGTCACTGTGAGCCATCTGACCTCTGCAGCTCATCCAGAATGCAGCAGCTCAGCTGGTCTTCAACCTACTGAAGTTCTCCCACACTACACTGCTCCTTCACACCCTGCACTGGCTACTGGTGGCTGATTGAATCTATTTTCTAGTCACTGGTACTCTCCTACCGTGCTGCCAATGGCCTGAAAACTCTAAAACTAAATGTAGCACTTGAAGATGTTCAGCTTATTTGATGAAGCTGATGTACATGTTACATGATTCATGCTACTTTTGAGTTGTATCCACGTGGTTGAATGAACTTATTGTAAGTCTCTAAATAAACTTAATGTAATGAAATGTAACAGATTAGATTTTTAAGATGTACAGTCTTACTTTGTACAGTGCTGGTCTGACTGGCTGTCTGCAGTCCAGCTCTTGTTCTGGATCTTTCTCCACACTGGGGACAGGAGGAGTCTCCTGATGAAGCAGACTGGTCCCAGTATGAGGTGATGCACTGTCTGCAGAACCAGTGTCCACAGCTGGTAGAGACTGGATCCTTCAGGACGTCCTGACACAAAACACAGCAGGACAGCTGCTCCTCCACAGAAACATGACTCCTCTTCCTCTCTCTGTGAAGACATTTCTTTATTACTAAAATGATTTGTTGATTGTAGATGAAAAATACTGAGATTTGTCCGACACTGTCTGGAAGCTCAGATGGTCACAGAGAACATTAAAAGTGTTGTTAACTTTTCTGTTTGAATTCAGCATTCAGTCTGTAATGAAAATGATTCCTTTTATTTCAACTCTCCTGCTTTCATAAACACTGAGTGCTTTTCCTATCTGTCTGTCTTATTAAACATTTATTGATCTGCCTGTAGTTTGTTATTAATACAAACTCAACACTTCCTGCAGCTGCTTCACAATAAAAGCCTTCCATTAAAGAGAGCTGATTATGTCCTTCACTGTTCTACAGTCACTTTGGGCAGATTAGCTTGTGTTAGTTTAAACTGAGGTTAGAAGTGCTCTAAATAATTATGATAGACCAGCAGTTTACTGTAAGACACATAGCACGTAACAGTGGTGTCACAGGTTCAACTACAAACTGTTTATTTGTTTGTTTTTCATTCCTTTTATGTTTCCTGTCACTCTATATTGTCAACTATCAAATGAAGGAATATATCCAGTTCAAATATTCTTAAAAAAGAAGTCTCCAAATCTACATTTGACAGATTAAAAACATTCTGTTTTTAAATCTGCAGATAACTTTTACATAAATAAATGGATGTTTGTTTCTTCATCTTTAGAAACAATATATTTAATTACACATTAGAAACAGATTCTTTCAGATAATAGTCACAAATATTTACAGCGACTTCAACATCAGAGCAAAAATATATGAATATTATTATATTATATATGAAATATGAACTCTGAAACTGAGGTTCTCAAGTGTTTTGTTAAAGAAATAAAATAAGATACATTTTAGTTTGAAACAGTGTCTGCACTAATAGTTCTGTATCATGAAAATAAATCTATTTTGTCTTCATGCTCAATGAATCATCTTCCATCAGGTCAGTTTACAGTAAAAACAGTTTCTTACTTTGTGTCTGAGGGTCCAGGTTCATTACTGAAGTCTGTATCCCAATGTTTGGACCAATCACTCTTCATAGACAGACAGCTGGACACTGGAGACTCTGCTCTCTGTCTGTTGTACTGAACTCTGTAAACACCAAGATGGTTTTATTCACATGAATCCTTTGTTTTTGAATATAAGTGAAATTAATGAGTTAGTGTCAGTTCTCTTACTTTGTGTCTGAGGGTCCAGATTCATTACTGAAGTTCAGAGGCTGACCTTTGTACCGATCACTCTTCATAGACAGACAGCTGGACACTGAAGACTCTGCTCTGTCCTCCTCTTCCTCCACACAAACACTCATCTTCTGCATTCAGTCAGTCTGAGAGATAAAATATTAACAGACTGAGCTCAGAGCACAAGAAACAGGAAAAACAGGTTTGTTCAAAAGTCATATGCAAGGTTGAGCGAACAAGAAGTAACACACACACACACACACACACACACTCACACACACACACACACACACACACACACACACACACACACACACACACACACACACACACACACACACACACACACACACACACACACACACACACACAGTACTCTGTATAGTATATAGAGTATACAGTATAATATAGAACTCCACCTGGTCACTTTCTTTAACCCTGTACTTGTTTTCTTGGGTTACAGTAGCTTTAATCTGTATTATTCAGTCAATCACAACTTTGTATCCACAGATGAATCAAACTGTTGAGTTCATTCTAACATTTCTGTCCTCTACAGTCCACAGGAAGAAAACTGACTCAGAGACTTTGACAGTAAAATAATAATAATGTTGTATTAACACTCACCCTTCCTCAGCCTTCAGTTTCCCTCCTTCTGCTCTGTCGACTCAAAATGGAGACTGAACCAACTCAACACTTTCAATTTCAGGGTTTCCTACCTGGTGTTATGTTAGCTACCTGGTCAGCTCCTCCCCTCTCTATTTACAGGAACTCAGTGTGTGTGTGTCATTTTGTATTATAATGTAAAAAAAGAAAAAGCACTGATCAATAACATGCTGCTGATCTCAGTCAGGTCTGTAATTAGAGGAATTATTGAACCTTTAAACAGCTGCATTTGGAAATTTTCTTTGATCTGTGTGTGTGTGTGTGTGTGTGTGTGTGTGTGTGTGTGTGTGTGTGTGTGTGTGGTGCTCACACAGATAAACTGTTCAACATGATGTGTTCATGAGCGTCTCTCTTGGCTTGAAAAGACAATGAAATTTAGTTTTGATCAAAATGTTGGTACTTAAATGATGTTTAAATAAAATGTTGTGTTTAAGTTACAAAGTGCTGTAAAATAAATTAAATAAATGTTTTCTTTTACAGACTTATAGGGAACCCAAACAGATCATATCAGTACAGAGGCCCCTCATTTCTAATTGACATTTTTTGGGGCTGATACAGAGATGGAGACTTTAAGGGCTGGGCATCTCGGTGCATATAACACTTGAAAATATTTGTTCATTGAATCAAACACGAATCTCCATCAGCTGTCATAACTTTACTGTGTGTAGTTAAGTATTAATATCAGAGCGTTATTGTACTGTATAATTCCCTAATGATATCTGAGAATCTTGCTCAAAACAATTATGTAATTTTGTACTGATTAAAATAAAAGTAAAGTGTTCATTTGGTACAAATCCAATTAACTGCTAATGTTATCCAGTCTGTTAGTTCTTTCACAGCAATAATGTGAAATTTGTCAACAGGCAAGAACTCAGTTCAACATATACAGAGAATATAATTTTCAATAATAAATTAATAATGAATGATTATTTATTTTGGTTTAAATTAAGCATTTCTCTATTCCCAATTACAATAATACCAAATCAGATCGCTCTATCCAAAATATTTAACTACAGACTAAAATACAGAAGTTACTACAACACCTGAACGCACCACAAGAAGACCAGCTATAACAAAGCAGGCTGCAGGAAATACTGTTCATGTGTACTAATAAAGCATTTCTGTGATAGAACAGTAAATATGTGTGTGCAGGCAGCCTTTCACACTGTTGTTCAATCAAACCTCAACATTACTGGGCAGCTGGTGGAGCTACAATCAGGAGAAGATGGCCGCACACTGAACTGATTCCATTAAAGTTAAACAGTTATTAAATGATTCTTACATGAGTGCATTTTAATGAATGACCTTTTCACTGTTCATAACATGCTGTAATCTTGCATAAAACAATAAATAAAGCCAATTCTGTGTATTTTAATAAAGGAAGTAAAGATTGTTTCAAAACACTGCAGAGACGTTAATGATCATTAACCATTAGTATAGTACACATCTAACCCTATGCATACCATTTGCATTGTAGACCAAGAACCAATGTCCTTCTGGTCCATCTTTCAGATGTTTCTGATATATATAGATATATAACGTTGCAATTGTATAAAACGACCAAGGCAACTTACCTGGCCGTGTTTCTTTTCTTGTTTGTATCTTCCTTTCGGCCCACAGTTAAAAGACCACAGTTGTGACAGTTTAACTGCTGGTTGAATGAACTGGTGATATTCCCGAGCATTGCTGCAGATTTGTACACTAGAAATACTGACTGAATTTACTTCTTTTCATCATTTTAATCAACCAGAATGAAATCCTTAACACGGTCAACACTCCAGTTCTGATGTCAAATAAGATTAAAGGAAACATACAGTCTGCAGTTTAACGCAGTGTGGAGTGAGCCCAGATCAACTGGTGACACTTTACAACATTTTACCATTGATCATGTCGCGTCTACACTTTTATCTCACCAATCACAATGATATTATACACACAACAGCACACTCTTTCATCCAAATTAGACAACTGTCAAATCTCATTTTGCAGTAAGAACAGAAATTGGATAAAGTTAAAACTTTAATCAGTAGAGGGTCTACACTATACAAATCCGATTCACATTCACAACTTTGTGGGATTTTGAATAAATGGGACAGAGATTATAAGATGTGATAGAATTGTGGTATTATATATAGAAACAGTCAGTATATGTTTAATACCATGTTGAAGTAGAGTTGTGGCAAAGCATTATATGAGCAGATTAACTTGTGATGCAACGTCTGTCTACCATTGATCACGTTTCATATTAAAGTTTACAGACTTTTATCTTTTATTTATATTCTGTACATGTCAGCAAAGTCTTTCAACAAAATTACATATTGTAACTCGTTTTGCAAATAGGAGCAGAAGTTGGATGCCCAGCTGAACAAAACTTATTCAGATCCAGAGTTGTGACATGTGCAGCAAACATGTGGACTAAACTGCTGAATCTTGTAGACTGTTGGGATGAGTGAGCGAAACGTCTAGATTTGAATATTAAACTCGATCGACAGTAAATACAGATAGTGTAGCATGAATGAATGTGCACTCTGCCACAGCTGACAAAGTTCTCCACACTGCTTGGAGCGTAAACTCAGACTGATTCATTTATAGGCTGGATGTAATTACACACATTAAAAACAACTATGACACAAGACCGATAACATGAGGATTTTGGACGTTTTATTGACGTTTGCAATGTTTTGTCACATACATTGCCATTCCCTATAGTCCTCGCTTTATACAGTTAACAGATTTGTCTGGAAAATGCAGGAGAACCTACTGGTTCCAGAGGAATACATAAATATTCATTATGGAGACGTTTTTGTGAGGAGCAGACACCAACATTATTGTTCCAGCAAAGTGTTTCTATTGCAGTGTTTTAAATGTCAAATGAATGAAGGTCCTAGAAGTAGTCAGAATCTTTATTTCCTGGTTCGGCCATAAGGGGTCCTCAAAAGCCTCAGTATCACCAGTTAAACTGTCACACCTGTGAGACTAACAGCTACAACTGCTAGTGAAACACAGACACAAGCATTGTAGCAATTAACTTTAAACGTCTTAAAAACATTATTGTGTTTTAGAAAGTGTTTTTATATATGTAACACGATCATCAACTTCATGTTTAAGTTCTTAATGTACAAAAATTACAGTAATGCAGTATTTGACAATGATATTCTGTGTTCTACATTCAACATTTCACATAAAAAATGTGTAAAAAGAAAATCACAAACATAAAAAAAATGAGACAAACATAAATGAGAATGAACTTAATAAAATATTAATAGTTTTCAAACATTAAATTAACAGATTAAACCTAAACATAAATCAGTGTTATCTATGTTACAGTCACTGGTAATACACTGCAACTCAATTACTGATGACAAGAGGGCGCTGTTGACCACATTATATATGGTCAACAGCGCCCTCTTGTGGCCAAATAACAGAACTGCAATTAAAACATTGTAAACAGAAAACAGCAGTTTCCTACTTCAACACTGAATCTAATCCAGCTGCAGCAGTTCACCAACATTAAAACTCCTTCATGGGAAATATGAGGAGAAAATAAAATGTCAAAGCTTCCTGTTTCACAGCTGAACTTGATATTTATGTTGATGATATTAAAAAAATCCCCCACTTAGACCTGACATTAAAACTGTTGTATTAACCCTCTACTGCATTAATTATTACTTAAACATGATGGAAATGTTTTAATTCGTTTTTATTACTTAAAATGGTTTAAATAATGGAAATATTTGATATATTTATTTATTTGTTTTTTCCTAAAAACATAGTAACTACATGTTACCATTTTACAAAAAGCCAACCACATCTAAACTGATTTTTAATGATGAGAATTAAAAGTTAACTTTCTCCAGATAGTATTTGAATTTTTCTCTTGAATGAATTTTGCAGAAATATTGAACAGTTGGTTAACTTTTGGGGCCCTCAGATATTCTCAGTGTCACTTGTCCATGGAAAAAGGAATGACAAACAGGATTTCATGGTCACATGATGTGATGTGTATTTATACTTTCAAAGTAAAAGAGCCTCTTTTCACAATAAAACTAAAGTACCGGTGAGTAAAAGTGAGAAACAGTCATTGTTACCATATGGCAACACTACGGTGGCTGATAGGGTTTTGTGTTTGGTGTGGACGGTCTCTGGAGTCTTTAAAGGATACGGAGCAGACGGAAGGACCAGACATGCTGCATTATTGCACACAATATTTGAATGAGGGACACTCGTACGATGCAATCATGGACATGCTGTCAAGTTTACACAATATAAACATCAGCTTGCGGACTCTAAAAAGTAAACACAGGGTTGTACCGCAGAAAGCCATCACCATGACTACCACTCTGGAGCGTGCAGCCACATGTATGGCTCATCCACGATTAACCAGCGCATTGAGTCCTGGTGGTCCATATGTAGAAAGGGAAGGGAAGTGGCTTTCACAAAGTCATTTAATAATATATATATACACACAGACAAGCCCGAAGTTCTTCATACCGCTGGAACATTTGGACTTAACTTGGTAACATTCAAAACTGTTTTAAACTGTAAACATTGGTCACTTGTCAGCTTCATCAGCTTATTCCTTTTCAAAAAGGTAGATGACTTTTTAATGTTTGTTTTTTTTGTGCAACAATATTGTTTCTATTTAATGTTTGTCTGTTAGATGTTCTGTGAGTTGTTCTTGGAGGTCGTGTGAAATGTCAAATAAACGTCTCCCGATCGTGTCATTGGACAGAGGGACAGGTTTCAGTGTCTCAGCACTTTTCTCACCTATGATTGTGACCATGTCCAATGCTGCCGGAGTATTAGCTCCTCTGCTATCCTGTGAGCTTTTTGGCCCCTTGCGATGTGGCGGTGTTTGTACGAGGCTAACGGTGCTTTTTTATTTACTGATGCCTGTTGGAGATACTCATCGAGTTTTCTATGAAAAAAGTCCAGTGGCTTATTGACATAACTGGGGTGTAAGGTCTCCAGGTGTTTGCTTTCATGCTGTCCGCTGTCAGAGTTTTTAGGCATTAAACACACACAGGTCTTTCCTCATTTCCGACCGTATTCACGGTAAACCCAAAGGCTGTGTAGGCTTCATCGTATTTCCTGCTCTTATTAGGTTTATGCCGGTTACCGTCACTTGCTGTTCTTTCCTCTGACGTCTCCTCCGTTTTTCTTTTCACTCCTGTCAGAAACTTCTCCATCTCTCCTCCTCCGTCAGTCCCCCTGCCTCTCACTGTTGAGACACCTCACTGCCCCCCCACTATTTGAGAAGTACTGGATTAATGTGAGCAAATCCTCAGAAACTCATGTGAGATGGTTAATATATTCTGGTCAGTGCGATGTACAAAACTGTGGCAAGCAGCTCTCAGCAACATCAACTAGAACTGCTTGACAATGTGTATATTCATTTAAGCTCATACATTTCCTACATTATTATTGTATATATACAGTAAATTCATTTAATCACTACTGTTCACTAAAGTATTCTGTTTTATATGTATTTTGTTTTATTCATATATTTTAACTTGTGCACTAATTTAAGTCTTTTGTCTCTTTAATGTTTGTAACTTTTTAAACATTTTATATGGAATCACTGAAAAACACTAACTTTTGTGCTGATGGTAAGAACTTAAAGTTGATCTTTAATTTTCAGTTTCTTCCCTGTAGAGGGCGCTGCAACACAGTGAAGTGATGCAGTCACTTTACAAGCTGACTGTGAAATTCTGTCACTGCTGAGTTTATATAAACACTTTAAACTTGCTGTAAATATCTGACAGACATTAAATACTTTTTATTCACCTGATCCTTTAATATCTTCCTATAACTTGCACCAGTAAATTCTGCTTCTGCAAACTTCTTGATTTTTCAAAATAAAAAGGATTTCTGCAAATGAAAAAGGAGAAAAAAATATTTTTTTCTTAAAGTTTAAAGAGTGTTGAAGTCTTATTTTGAGTATTGAGACTGAATTGAAAACAGAATTTGATGCACACATGAATTATACTTAAGGCACTATTATACACTAATGAGTCAGGCACATATTACACATATTATTTCTGCCAACAGATCCTATTATAGTAGTTAGCTTGTTGATAAGTGAAGTAGCCTTTAGTCTGAGAGCCACAGAGTGAATCAGCTGCAGCTCCATCATCACCATCTTCTCCTGTTACTGAGGACGTCATCAGAGAAGTTGAACAACTCAAACTGAGTTATTACTGAACATGACTTTCTGTATTAAGACCAGGGAATCAGTTTGAGAGTGACAGCAGCTTCTAATCCTGTTTTCAGTTTAACTCTGGGGCTTCCTTTTTTATTGTTCATGTATGGAATTTGCCTTTAAGTCTCTAAAGTTGAATTCTTCTGTGTTACAACAGACTGGACGAGCACTTGTTGGAAACTGATTCACTTTAATTGTGTGAATAAAACATGATCTTTCTCAGTGTGGGGGTCAGAGTCAGATGGCTTTCCACCTTTGTTTTATGCTCAGAGTCTAATGAAGACGTAAACAGCCGACTGCAAACTGAGAAACTACAGTAAAGCTTTGATTGAATCCACACTTTGTTCAGGTCAATCAATCAGAAGTAAGATGTGATTTTAATATACAGATTTTTGTTTTTGATGTAATATGAGAAAACAGAACAAATATATACACATACATGATCATAATCACTAATAATGACACATTATATAAATTATAAACATGTTTGTTGATTGATTTCATGTCAGAAGAAAAAACTTTGAAAAAACAAATGTTCTGGTGTTCAATGTGTGACCAATGTTCAACACAGCACTGACTTCTCACCAAAATCCAGATATTTCAGTAACTTTAAGTAACTCTAATCAATATTTTTATATTAACAATGGATCGAATATCAAAATGAAAACAGATAAATATCACCAATAACTGCAATAACACAATCTGTTTGGATGTACTAGAAAAATAAAATATTTTAAAAGATATATATATAAACTTCGATTAAATCCAAACTTTCTACAGGTTTTATCTTCTTGTTACAAACAATTATCTGTTAAACTATGAGAAAAGTCTGGTATTTACAAAAGAGTATGAGGGCCACACGAGTAAAA
Source organism: Dicentrarchus labrax (assembly GCF_905237075.1). Lineage (NCBI taxonomy): Eukaryota > Metazoa > Chordata > Actinopteri > Moronidae > Dicentrarchus > Dicentrarchus labrax. Next base: position 8,872,118 of record NW_026136709.1, on the reverse strand, counting down.
ACAAAAGTGGAAGATTAAGTCAAAATATTGAGAATTAAATCAAAATATTGAGAATAAAGTCTAAATATTAGAATAAAATCTAAATATTGAGAATAAAATCTAAATATTGAGAATAAAATTGATGTTTCAAGATTAAAGTTGAACTGTTAAGTCTAAGAGACCTGTGATGCAGCCTGTGAGTCCTGCTGGCTGTCCTACAGAGGAGAGGACAGAGATACATAAATGACAGTAAGACTTGATTAAACCAGGCGCTGCGTCCTGTGTATAACATTATGATTATTACGATTAATGATCAGACTGTTTTGGTGGTGACCCCTCCCCATTTGGTGCCCTACACACAGACAGGAATGGCGTCTGATTCACAGGCATTCCCACAACAAAGGTCCCAAAGCGCTATGGCATATGGATTTGTATGATAAGCAGAAGCCATGCATAGCCATCAATGGTTGTACTGATGATTTTAGTCACTATGTTGTGTGGATAGAGCAAAAACCCAACAGTAACAGTAGACTACTTTATCACATCCACTGAGCGTTTGGGAGGATGATCGGAGCGACTGCGCATTGACAGATGAACAGAAAATGGGCACACAGATAAATCTGCAAGATCTTCTGTACCTTATTTTTTTCTATGATTTTTCACATCAACTTCCAAAATGAATTAGAAGTATAACGTGGAAATTAATTTTCCACAAGGTGGAGCTGGAACAGAAGACAAAACTTAAAATAAATTTAAAGTGTTGATCTACAGTTACGTTGTCATAAACAGAACAAATGTGTAGAAGCAGTTTGAGAATATACAATAGTCCAGGTTGGAGGTGGAGGAGGTGGTTGAGTGTGGAGCAGAAGGAGTGGAGGAGTCTCAGTGTGTCTGCAGAGACTGTGTAGAAGGACAGAGCAGCAGCAGAGCAGTCCAGATACACTGATGATACTCTGTCACATCCAGAGGAACACACAGGGATGATGGTGGACTTGACATTGTGTCTGACAGTGGAGCTGATCTCAGAGCAGTTCAGACTGCAGCACTGAGAGTCATCTCCACTGGTTGTGATTCCTCTGTCAGTCACTGCTGGATGAAGCTCTCCTCTCCACTCTACCTCCCAGTAACATGGCCAGTCAGAGCTGATGCTGCTGCTTCAACCTCTCTGGATCATCAGGACACAGCTGATCCTCCAACAAAACCTCCTTCCTCACCACTCACACTCTGACTGAGATCACTTCCAGCTGAGGAGAGAAGAAGACAGACAACAGATGTCAATAATCATTGTTACAGTTTCTCTCTGTCTTTCTGTCCAACCCTGAAGTCTGTCACCATCCTCCTCTCACAGCTTCACTGAGGAAAGCAGCAAATACTGGATCTTTGCTTTGATACTAACTGTGTTTAGTACAATACTGCTGAAACCAGCATGGACTGACTCCAACCCTCTACTGACCTCAGAGTCTCCAGTCTACAGTGTGGACTCTCCACAAGATCAGACAGCAGCTTCACTCCTGAATCCTGCAGCTTGTTGAGACTCAGGTCCAGCTCTCTCAGATGGGAGGGGTTGGACTTCAGAGCTGAGACCAGATAATCACAGCTGATCTCTGACAAACTGCAGTTCCACAATCTGAATAAAGAATAAAAGATTTAAATTTAGAAGACAATGTTCCTGCTTGAAATCATTCAGTGTTTAATAATCTGTTCAGAGCTGAAGAAGGTTTAGAATGTACAAGTTTAGAAAATGGAAACTCCAAACACCTGAACCCAACAGCAGGTTGAAAACTGTAAAATACAAAAAGGTAAAAAGAGCTCTCATTAATATTAATGACAACGTGCTGCTGCTTCAATAAAGACGTAGTGACTTCAGCTCTTAACCTCTGCCAGCTCCACCAGTGGCTCCATCTATACAAACTCATGTTGTGCAGCCAAACACAAAGAAAAACACACAGAAACTGATTGAAGATTCAACTGAAGATCACAAAGCTGTCAAAGGAAAAAAAGGATGAATTTTGGGGAAATGTGAACAAAAGACATCTACAATCATTATTTTAGGATTAGTGGAGTCATAAAATCAAATGATCTTCAGTTTAAACTAGTCAGTCAGTATAAACATCATATAGCTTCATAACAATGTTGGAAACAGCAAATACTGAATATATTTGTTATTGTCTGATAGTTGAAATAGAGTTTATTTATTTATTGTATTTATGTATTTTTATTACAATTCATTTAAAAACATGATGTTAATATAAGATGCAAATCAAGAGTTTAAGAGGTTCAGAGTGAATTATCCAGTGTAGATTCTTCTTGTTATATTCAGGTTTTAAATGTGGAGCTCAACATTGCTCTGCCACAGTCAATGGACTAAACCACTGAAGAAGAAAACAGACTTTAGCATTAAGATACTCAGTGTGGATCAGTATAATATCAGCCTTATGTCTGCACTTTACTGTCACCACAACTTTCACATCATATTAATCTCAGCACAGAAGGAAAAAATGGTGTCTGACCTCAGAGTCTCCAGTCTACAGTGTGGACTCTCCAGAAAACCACACAGCAGCTTCACTCCTGAATCCTGCAGATTGTTGTGACTCAGGTCCAGCTCTCTCAGATGGGAGGGGTTGGACTTCAGAGCTGAGACCAGATAATCACAGCTGATCTCTGACAAACTGCGGCCCCTCAATCTGAATAAAGAATAAAAGATGTAAGTTTAGAAGACAATGTTCCTGTTTGAAATCATTCAGTGTTTAATAATCTGTTCAGAGCTGAAGAAGGTTTAGAATGTACAAGTTTTGAAAATGTGAACAAAAGACATCTACAATCATTATTTTAGGAATAGTGGAGTCATAAAATCAAAGCATCTTCAGTTTAAACTATTCAGTCAGTATAAACATCATATAGCTTCATAACAATGTTGGAAAAAACAAATACTGAATATATTTGTTATTGTCTGATAGTTGAAATAGAGATTATTTATTTATTATATTTATCATTTTGTATTATAATGTAAAAAAAAAAAACACTGATCAATAACGTGTGTGTGTGTGTGTGTGTGTGTGTGTGTGTGTGTGTGTGTGTGTGTGTGTGTGTTCTGAAGGATCAATATCAATGATCAGACATTATTTATGAAAACACATTGAAATCAACAGAAACCAAAGAAATATTTCTCCTTCAGTAAACTTGATCAGTTTAAAACAAATATTAGTTCAGAGGATCTTCTGTATCCAGATGTGACCATTTACCAACAATTATAAACATTCATTTACTTTAACAACTAACAGTGGACATTTTCTACAGTTTCTTTAACAAACACAAGTCTTTGTGACTGCAGACTAAATTTAGTTCAACAAACATTAAAATATGAACAAAAGCAACGTTACAACTTTATGGATGTAAGTTATGTATGAACATAAATTAGGTTCAATTGTTAATTAAACATATCAGATCTACAACAGTAACAGAGAGTCAGTGAACTGACCTCAGAGTCTCCAGTCTACAGTGTGGACTCTCCAGAAAACCACACAGCAGCTTCACTCCTGAATCCTGCAGATTGTTGTGACTCAGGTCCAGCTCTCTCAGATGGGAGGGGTTGGACTTCAGAGCTGAGACCAGATAATCACAGCTGATCTCTGACAAACTGCAGCGACTCAGTCTGAATAAAGAATAAATTGATGTCAGCAGAGATCAATAACATGCTGTCAGTCAGGTCTGTAATAATGATGAAATCAGACATGTTGTTATTCCATTTTCTTCTGTTTCTTCTGATTCATAACAACCATGGGTCCTTTTATTAATAATATTAAGACAGATGTTTTCTACAGAATTCCAAAAAGGCCAATATCAAATAAATAAGAATTTATGACAGAAATAATAATTTAAGTAAAAACAAACCTCTTTAAACCAGCAGTTCTGATGTATCTCACACATTTAGACTATCCTCATCACCACTGTCATCTCCATCAACACACACTGACTGTGAGCTTCATCCTCAATCTTCTTTATAACTGGATCAAATGTGCACTGAGCAAAGAGAGCTGCATATTCTCTCTTAATCTTAAATGTAACCAAGTACCTTCCTGTACAAATACAGTGTATTATTTATGCTCCTGCTTACTGGTTGAGTCAGAACACAAAATCCAGATTTCTCTCTAACTCAGAATATGTTTTTACTGGGGATCAGAGGCAAACAAAGATAAATTACACATATCAGATATACACTGTACAAGAGCAAAATACATGAACTGACCTCAGAGTCTCCAGTCTACAGTTTTTACTCTCCAGTCCAGCACACAACAGCTTCACTCCTGAATCCTTCAGGTTGTTGTCACTCAGGTCCAGATCTCTCAGATGGGAGGGGTTGGACTCCAGAGCTGAGGCCACAACTTCACAGTGAGTCTCTGAGAGTCCACATAAGGAAAGTCTGTGATGACAGAATATAAATTTAAGTATAATAAAATCTGACATTTTATTATAAAAATATACTTTTGTGCATTTTGCATCACAAAGCACATTAACATGAGCGGCTGTAGCTCAGCTGGTCAGTCATTGATCACAAGGTCTGTGGTTTGAAACTTGAACTCCTCAAACAAACAAACAAAAACAACTCATCCTTCTGTTTTCATTACTGTACTGTAACTGATAATTACTAACTGTGTAATACTGTAAACCTTTAAACTGTGATATTTTCTGAGATGGTTATTGTACTGTGAAAATCTCACTAATGCAGCTCCAGATGAATCTTATTATGTTGCTCCAGCAGCTTTTAGTCTCCCATTGAATTAGTTCAGTCAGCTGTCCCCAACCTTTTTCCTGCCACGGACCGGTTTCATGTAAGACAATATTTTCATGGACCGGCCTTCAAGGTGTGACGGATGAATACAACGAAATAAAATGATACGAACGGCATAAAAACAAATAATAATAATAATATAATAATAATAAAGTGCATAAAACTACAACTCGCCATTACGCTGAATTAGTGGGAGCCCTGAGCTTGTTTCTCAGCAACGAGCAGGTCCCATCTAGAGGTAATGGGAGACAATGACACCCGAAGTGTGTTCCTTGTGTCCAGTCTATTCCGTAATTCTGTTTCGGTCTCTGTCACTGCAGAAAACAACGCTTCACAAAGATAGGATGTTGGAAAGGGAAGCAGGGTTTTCAGTGCTTTTGTGGCGATCTCAGGATATTCTGCTTTGACTTTAATCCAGAACAGCGGCAGAGTTGTTGTCTCAAACATAGTTTTAAGGCCACCGTCATTTTCAATCTCCAGCAGTTGATTTTCTTCTGGCACGGACATGCTCGATTCACCTGGGTTGTTCACAAATGGATCTCGGATCCATTCTTTCGCAGTTCGTGGGTCTTTTGTTGTTGGGAAGTACCGCTCGAACTCTTTTAAAAGCAAAGACAGGTGATCATGCACCAGCTGGGAGAATGGCGGTTCAGGCTCAGTCTCTTCCAAAATCCCTGCTAATTGAAAGAAATCTCTGCAGCGGCTCTCGTAAATCAAACACTCTGGCCAACGATCTCCCTTTAGATAGCCATCTTACTTCTATGTGTAAGAGAAGGCGTCTGTACTCTGCGTCCATCTCCTCACAAAGCTGCTCGAACAGTCGAGTTAAGGGCATGTGCTTTGATGTGGTTAATAACTTTAACGACATCATTCAATACACTGTTAAGTTCAGGTGACGGTCAAGCAGCCGTCTCTCTGATCTCCGTGGTCAATGGTCATGACAACATTTCACACAAATGTTTAATAACATGTTATAAGAAAGTGATGATAAAGTCATCAAAAACTAAACACTAAACACAAAATCCTACTCAATCCTAATTTGTTTACTTTTCACTCAAAATTAAATTCCAGTCCACATTCTTGGTATTCTGCAGCTCTGCTGTGTCCATTTGCAGGCGCTGTACGTGGAACCACCTGCAACAGCTATCACACTGAATCTGTAAAAGGGGAAATAATTACCTTTAACTGCAAAACACCAAATTCAGAAATCATCTCTTAAGCAGGCTTCAACCAAATTATCAAAGTTTTATTATTCCTTAAAATAAAAATCTGTATTGCCATTGTCATGTGTTGCAGCCATGACTATAAGGATGCATTTCTCAATGTTCTCCTGTCCTAACCCTATCATTCTTGAAGTATAATGAAAAAGCATCACCCATAGCCAGGAATTATTGAGCCAAGTATTTTTACAGTACCTCAAATGTAAGAAAATATGCCACTTGGAGATACAAATATGGAATTTTATTGTTGAAATTTTCCACATTGGTGCAGTAAAAATGCTTGATATTAAGTATGCTTGTAGTCTTATATGTGCAGAAGTCAAATACACCATCCATAGCCAGGACTTATTAAGCAAAGTGTTTTTACAGTAGCTCAAATATGGTCAAATATGCAATCTCCAGGTATAAATATGGGACTTTTATACTTGAATTTCTCCACATTGGTGCAGTAAAAATGCTTGATATTGAGTGTGTGTGTAGTCTTATATGAGTAGAAGTCAGATATATCATCAGTAGCCAGGAATTATTGAGCAATGTGTTTTTACAGTACCTCATATATATGAAAATATGCAATCTGGAGGCATAAATATGGGACTTTTATTTTGGCATTTCTCCACACTGTGCAGTAAAGATACGTGATATTAAGTGTTTTTTATTCATCATGGGGGCATGAAACACTTTAATGTAACATATTTTTTTTTAAATGTAGGTTCGAATTATAGCTTACTGTTCTTAATACCTTTATTTTGAAAACCGGAAGTAAATACGCTGTTTCTCCGCATTTACCATAACGCTGAGAATACTTGTACACTCGACATTTAAGTGCGGCTGATTTGACCACGGAGATCAGAGTGACGGCTGGCTTGACCGCAGTCATTTCTTGGCTAACCAGCATTTCCCTGTGAATGACACAGTGCGTAGACTCACATTCAGGTGCAACCTCCTTAACCCGGGCAGTTAATCCAGAAAGCCGTCCAGTCATAGCAGCAGCTCCGTCCGTGCATATGCCGAAACAAAAGGACCAATTCAGTTTTCCTGATATGTAATCATTCACAGACTTGAATAGTTCTGCGGCTGTGGTGTTAGTTGGCAAAGATATGCACATAACATATCCTCATGCACATCATCCTGATATATATATCTCACATAAACAAGCAATATTGTCTTGGGCCGGCTGTGGCTCAGAGGCAGAGCGGGTTGTTCCTTAATCGGAAGGTTGTTGGTTCGATCCCCGGCTCCTGGTGCCACATGTCAAAGTATCCTTGAGCAAGATACTGAACCCCAAATTGCTCCCGATGCCGCTGTGTAAATGTGTATGAATGTTAGTTTCTGTTCGATGGACTTTGCCATCACTGAGTGAATGTGGCATGTAGTGTAAAAGTGCTTTGAGTGGTCGGTGTTTGAGTGATTTATTAATCCTCTCCAACAATTGTTTCTCAATGTCCTCTGATATTTCATCAATTCGCCTAGTGACGGTTGTAGCCGAAAGAGGAACCTGTGCTATCTTCTTAACTGCGGCCTCTCCTAGAAGTTCACGGCAAACGTCCTTAGCGGCGGCCAGGATTCTTCACCAATAGTAAAAGGTTTCTTTGCCTTAGCAATACGGTTAGCCACTAAGAATGATGCTCTCAGCGCACTCACATTTGTTGATGTGGTGGCCATCAGTACTTGCTTCTGTCCGTCTTGTCCCCGTTTTTTTCTTTCAAAAAAGTCCAAAGGCTTGTCTTTTAATGTAGGGTGCTTGGTCTCCATGTGCCGAAGCAGTTTTGAACTGTTTTGATTTTAAGTAGGACTCCTGATATTGTTTTTTAAATGCAGCTTTCTTTTTCTTGGAAGTTGTAGGCTTTTCTTCTGTCTCCTCATTGGGCCTTTTCCCCTTTCCAAAGACGTTTGTTTTTTACTCATTTTTGCTAGCTTGAGGGCTGAACTGGGGTAACATATCACGTGACCAAGACGTGCGTCTTTACCTGTCTTTACCTGTGTGAAGATGCACAGACGGATGTAATTGGGGGAGAATCCGGTCATTTTTCAAAATAAAACATCTTTCAGACTCTGACCATCAATGAAATATTTATTTATTTATTTTTCTGTGCGGCCCGGTAGCAAATGACCCACGGACCGGTACTGGTCCGCGGCTCGGTGGTTGGGGACCGCTGAGTTAAATGACTCCTATTGCAATAATAGTATAATAAACCTTTTCCACAGGAGCCATTTTGATATGAAACAGGAGGGTAAACACAGGTGTTACCAATGACACTAATTAAGGTTCTGTTACATTCAGGTCAAACACAGTCAGGGTGCTGCTACTGTGCATCATGGCTCACTGGAAAGGCTCTGCTACACTAAATGAACCTTCATTAGTAAAGAAGCTCTCTCCTTTTCCCTCTCTCTCTCTCTGGTGGTATTTGAATGGACTCGTCTGTAAACTGGTTTATAAATCAAAATTATTAAGAATGAAAAAACATGTGAAAAGACGTTCTTTGTTAAGAACTAAACAATATAATCTTTACTCTAATACTGATGACTTCAACTTTACATTGATTTATAATGTTAATCACATCTGGACTTACTCAGCCTTTCTGCAGTTCCTCACAGCTGGAATCAGTCTCAGTCGTCCCTTCACTGATGTGCTGTACTTCTTCAGGTTCAACTCATCCAGAACCTCCTCTGACATCTGCAGCATGTAGGCCAGAGCTGAGCAGTGGATCTCAGAGAGTTTCTTCTCTGATCTGTTCTCTGACTTCAGGAACTCTTGGATCTCCTGATGGACTGAGTGGTCGTTCATCTCCATCAGACAGTGGAAGATGTTGATGCTTCTGTCAGGAGAGATATTATACATGTTCATCTTCTTCAGGTTGTTGATGGCTCTTTGGATGATTTCTGGACTGTTGTCTGTCTGACCCAGCAGGCCTCCTAAGAGTCTCTGGTTGGACTTCAGAGAGAGGCCATGAAGGAAGCGAACAAACAGGTCCAGGTGGCCATTTTTACTTTTGAGGGATTTCTCCATGGCTCTCTTCAGAAAGACATCCAGGGTTGAATTAACATATTTTTGACCCAGGAAGTCCTCCAGTAATTTTGTGTTCCTGTTGGTGTAACAGTGGAACATGTAGACTGCAGCCAGAAACTCCTGAATGCTCAGATGAACAAAGCAGTAGACTGTTTTCTGGAAGATCATACCCTCTCTTTTGAAGATCTCTGTACAAACTCCTGAGTAAACTGAGGCCTCTGTGACATCAAGACCACACTGCTCCAGGTCTTCTTGGTAGAACATGATGTTTCCTTTCTCCAGCTGTTCAAACGCCAGCCTCCCCAGCTTCAGAAGAACATCCCTGTCAGCCTCCATCAGCTCCTGTGGACTCTTGTCATGTCCCTCATCATACTTCTGCTTCTTCCTCTTTGTCTGAACCAGCAGGAAGTGTGAGTACATGTCAGTCAGGGTCTTGGGCAGCTCTCCCCTCTGGTCTGTAGTCAACATGTGGTCCAGAACTGTAGCAGTGATCCAGCAGAAGACTGGGATTAGACACATGACGTGGAGGCTCTTGGAGGTCTTGATGTGTGAGATGATTCTGTTGGACAGATCTTCATCACTGTCTCTCCTCCTGAAGTACTCCTCCTTCTGGGCGTCAGTAAAGCCTCGTACTTCTGTTACCCTGTCAACACATTCAGGAGGGATCTGATTGGCTGCTGCAGGTCTGGAAGTTATCCAGACGAGAGCCGAGGGAAGCAGATTCCCCTTGATGAGGTTTGTCAACAGCACGTTGACTGAAGACTTCTGTGTGACGTCAGACACAACCTCATTGTTGTGGAAATCCAGTGAAAGTCTGCTTTCATCCAGGCCGTCAAAGATGAACAAAAGTTTACAGACAACGAGCTGCTCTGCTGTGACCTTCTGTAATGTTGGATGGAAAACATGGAGCAGTGTGAGAAGACTGTACTGCTCATCTTTGATCAGGTTCAGCTCCCTGAACGAAAGCAGAACCACCAGACTGACATCTTGGTTTTCCAAACCCTCTGCCCAGTCCAGAGTGAACTTCTGCACTGAGAAGGTTTTTCCAACGCCAGCGACGCCGTTCGTCAGAACCACTCTGATGTGTCTCTGTTGGTCAGGTAAGGCTTTAAAGATCTCGTGGCACTTGATTGGAGTGTCATGGAGGGTCTCCATCTTGGAAGCTGTCTCCAGCTGCCTCACCTCATGTTGGGTATTAACCTCTTCACTCTGTCCCTCTGTGATGTAGAGCTCAGTATAGATCCTGTTGAGGAGGGTTCCACTTCCTGTTTCATCAGTTCCTTCAGTCACATGTTTACATCTCATCTTCTGACTGATCTTATGTTCATCTAAAACCTCCTGCAGACCACCACTCACTAAAAAGAGAAAAGAGTTTGAGTCAAAACAAAGAAGATTTGACAATCTGCTGATTATTTTCAATAACAATATAAAGATGAATATAGAAATATAAACAGTAAACTTTATAAAGTCCAGTTTTGAGGGAACATCAGAAAATGTAATTTTTTCTCTGACTGTGTGTTGGTGTGTGTGTTTGATTGACAGCAGCGGCAACAGGCTGAGTGTCAGCAGCTCATTATTTAAACTATCTAACTAACAATAACACTGTTTCAATATTGTGACGAGGATATGACTTGTGATAAAGACACACCTGGTTTGTCTCAGCCAGCAGCTCAGTTGAAAACAAGAATTTGCCAGATTTTAAGATACATGGCAAACTAAACTAAACAGACAGCTTTTATTTTGGTAGCAATTCACTATTAGCTGAGCTCAGCGCTGTGCTTGTGTAAAACATAGAGGAGGTGGATGAGAGAAAGCGGACAGAGCAGATATCACTTCTCCACAGTTTATATGGTTTTACTTGTTGAACAGTGCATTGATAAAGTGTTGGATTTTTACTAGCAACGCTTTTATTGCACTGACTGATGAGCGTAGTTGTCGTCAAGTGTCTCCACACAGAGGTGGTTTTGGTTTGAGGGAGGAGACCATCTCAGGTCGGCCTGTTAATGACCGCTCGGTCAGTCAGTCACTCATGTAGCTGTGTCTTTTTGAACTGTGACGCCGGGAACCAGATTTTCACTCATGTCACAAAAACCAGTGTTGTTTAGTGTTAGTCACTGTGTGGTTATGTACATTATTACACACTGTTTCTGAGTGATAATTTTAGCTCAGAGTCTGTTCCTCATGCAGGAGGATCTTGTCATCTCGTGCCTAAACTACTGCAACTCACTCCTGTCTGCCTGCATGTGCCATCTGACCTCTGCAGCTCATCCAGAATGCAGCAGCTCAGCTGGTCTTCAACCTACTGAAGCTCTCCCACACTACACTGCTCCTCCACACCCTGCACTGGCTACTGGTGGCTGATCAAATCCATTTTATAGTCACTGGTTCATGCCTACTGTGCTGCCAATGGTTCAGACTCATCCTACATCCAGGACAAGTAGCAGTTGAAGATGTTCAGCTTATTTGATGAAGTTGATGAAGTTACATGATACATGCAGTTTTTGTGTTGTATCCACATTGTTGAATGAACTTATTGTTAGTCTCTAAATAAACTTAATTTAATGAAATGTAGCAGATTAGATTTTTAAGATGTACAGCCTTACTTTGTACAGTGCTGGTCTGACTGGCTGTCTGCAGTCCAGCTCTTGTTCTGGATCTTTCTCCACACTGGGGACAGGAGGAGTCTCCTGATGAAGCAGACTGGTCCCAGTATGAGGTGATGCACTGTCTGCAGAACCAGTGTCCACAGCTGGTAGAGACTGGATCCTTCAGGACGTCCTGACACAAAACACAGCAGGACAGCTGCTCCTCCACAGAAACATGACTCCTCTTCCTCTCTCTGTGAAGACATTTCTTTATTACTAAAATGATTTGTTGATTGTTGATGAAAAATACTGAGATTTGTCTGACACTGTCTGGAAGCTCAGATGGTCACAGAGAACATTAAAAGTGTTGTTAACTTTTCTGTTTGAATTCAGCATTCAGTCTGTAATGAAAATGATTCCTTTTATTTCAACTCTCCTGCTTTCATAAACACTGAGTGCTTTTCCTATCTGTCTGTCTTATTAAACATTTATTGATCTGCCTGTAGTTTGTTATTAATACAAACTCGACACTTCCTGCAGCTGCTTCACAATAAAAGCCTTCCATTAAAGAGAGCTGATTATGTCCTTCACTGTTCTACAGTCACTTTGGGCAGATTAGCTTGTGTTAGTTTAAACTGAGGTTAGAAGTGCTCTAAATAATTATGATAGACCAGCAGTTTACTGTAAGACACATAGCACGTAACAGTGGTGTCACAGGTTCAACTACAAACAGTTTATTTGTTTTTTTTCATTCCTTTTATGTTTCCTGTCACTCTATATTGTCAACTATCAAATGAAGGAATATATCCAGTTCAAATATTCTTAAAAAGAAGTCTCCAAATCTACATTTGACATTTTCTGTCCCTGTTTTTAAATCTGCAGATAACTTTTACGTAAATAAATGGATATTTGTTTCTTCATCTTTAGAAACAGTATATTTAATTACACATTAGAAACAGATTCTTTCAGATAATAGTTACAAATATTTACAGTGACTTCAACATCAGAGCAAAAATATATGAATATTATTATATTATATATGAAATGTAAATTCTGAAACAGAAGTTCTCAAGTGTTTTGTTAAAGAAATAAAACAAGATACATTTTAGTTTGAAACAGTGTCTGCACTAATAGTTCTGCATCATGAAAATAAATCTATTTTGTCTTCATGCTCAATGAATCATCTTCCATCAGGTCAGTTTACAGTAAAAACAGTTTCTTACTTTGTGTCTGAGGGTCCAGGTTCATTACTGAAGTCTGGAGGATCATGTATGGACCGATCACTCTTCATAGACAGACAGCTGGACACTGGAGACTCTGCTCTGTCCTCCTCTTCCTCCACACAAACACTCATCTTCTGCACTTCAGTCAGTCTGAGAGATACAATAATAACACTGACTCAAAACAGAAGACTGAAGAAAAAAAGGTTTGATAAAGAGGCACACACAAGATTGAGAGAAAAAGAAGTAACACACACACACACACACACACACACACACACACACACACAGTACTCTGTATAGTATATAGAGTATACAGTATAATATAGAACTCCACCTGGTCACTTTCTTTAACCCTGTACTTGTTTTCTTGGGTTACAGTAGCTTTAATCTGTATTATTCAGTCAATCACAACTTTGTATCCACAGATGAATCAAACTGTTGAGTTCATTCTAACATTTCTGTCCTCTACAGTCCACAGGAAGAAAACTGACTCAGAGACTTTGACAGTAAAATAATAATAATGTTGTATTAACACTCACCCTGCCTCAGCCTTCAGTTTCCCTCCTTCTGCTCTGTCGACTCAAAATGGAGACTGAACCAACTGAACACTTTCACTTTCACCTGGTGTTATGTGAGCTACCTGGTCAGCTCCTCCCCTCTCTATGTAGAGGAACATAAGATAATTCCTTTATTTATCCCCCTAAGGAGAAATTCAGGTTGACACAGCAGCAATAGGGCAAAGCAGCGCAAAAACAGAAAACAAAGAATATCACAGTAAAAATATTGCTAATATTATTAATATTAGAAGATATAAAAACTATAAATTAAAGTATATACACTATTTGTTGTTCAAGTAGGACATGGAGTCCAAAATATGAGCAGAAAATTAAAACTTGACTAAAACTAAAAAACTAAAACTAAACTAAAACTACTAAACTACTAAAGTGGAAATTAAATATAAATAGTGCAAAAGGTTTGTACGTTGTAGGTAGGAGTTCTAAACCAGTCTTTATCTGCTGGGGTTAGAGGAACTGGGAGCTGTGGCGTTGTGGAGTCTGGTGAGACTCAGGTGAGTTTACACAGATCAACTTGTTCAACATGAGCGTCTCTCTCGGCTTGTAAAGACAATGAAATTGAGTTTTGATCAAAATGTTGGTACTTAAATGTTGTTTAAATAATATAATTAAACTAAAAAATTTAAACTAAATGAACTAAATGTTTTTTTTTAACATTTCCCCATTTGCAGGGGATGATACTCGCTGGCTGATCTATATAAAAATATCCATGCCGTGACAAGAGGGTAGCATAGAGACTTTAAAGATTGGCCAAAATACATGCCAATTTAATTGCAGACAATAACTCAAAAACATAACATTATTGTGGTACATTAAAGGTCCAATGTGAAGGATTTAGTGGCATCCAGCAGTGTAGTTTCAGACTGCTACTCACTGGCTTCCCCCTCCCTTTCCAAGTGTGAGGGAGAGAGACTACGCCACAGGTTAAAGTTAAAGGTAATGAAAACACGATTGTTATATTCAGGTGATCATACACTAACTAAAAGATACCTATGAATATTTTTCATTTCTGCCAACAGAGCCTCCTAAAGGTTACACACTGGACCTTTAATAAAGCATTGAAAAGAAATATCTAAAGGTGACATTAGAAATCCATAAATTGTAATAAGTTTCATTTCATAATCTTCAGAGATTTTTCCAAATACATGTCCACACAGTGTGATACATTAGTGGTTCAAACAGCAAAGGCCTTGCTAATCATACATACACCCAACTGAACATTTATGGGACATGTGATAACAACTGACCATGACCTGAAGTCAATGTAAAATAAGCAGATGAAAGTAAGTTGACGTTATTATTATGTGGACCGAACCCTGTGACAGAGTTTTAAAATTACAGACAAGTTTTACGTTTGAAATGTATTGAACACATATTGCATAATAAAAAAGAATGTACTCAAATTTACATAAATTAAGACTATCATTTAATCCACAATGTGGCCATAACAGATCATTAAATCCATTCCTGTTGTTTTAACACAGGTGAACATGCAATACTGTGAATTAATAATTATCATTAACTTTAAATTCAGCTTCTGTCTGTTCCCAAATCAGATAGCTGTATCCATTATATTAAATTATGGACTAATACTCACAAAGTTACCACAACACCTGAACGCACCACAAGAAGACCAGCTATAACAAAGTAGGCTGCAGGAAATACTGTTCATGTGTACTAATAAACCATTTCTGTGATAGAACAGTAAATATGTGTGTGCAGGCAGCCTTTCACACTGTTGTTCAATCAAACCTCAACATTACTGGGCAGCTGGTGGAGCTACAATCAAGAGAAGATGGCCGCACACTGAACTCCACTGATTTTATTACCAATGTTTGGACCACACTTGGTCCTCACTTTGAGAAAGTTTAGTGTTCGCTCATCTTCTCTTCATTAAGTTAATTGCTGTAATGAAGTGTAACATACACAGTTATTTACTCTCTTTATGGGTCTAACATTCAGCCGTTAGTAATACCAGACGGCGCATGCGAGGAAACCAAAGTTAACGGCAGAGGAACTGCTCTTGTTCTAAAATGTCAGATTGTGACAGACTTTTTAATAGCTGTTAGAAAATATATGTAGGCAGACCTGAGTGTATATCTGATTATTTGACTGTGTTAACATCCATAAAATAAAGCAGCTTCAAGTGAACTACATCTCAGTGTCCGCCTGTGTTTCTGACTGCAACATTACCATTCACAACTAAGAGTTAATAAAGTAATAAAGTACTGTAATGGAACATTTGTCCTGACCAGAAAGTAATAAAGCAATAAATGTGTTTCTGCATACGCAGCAACAGGTGACTTATTGAAAGGCCTGACCTTGGTTCTCACAGTTCAGAGAGGGCCTGTTAGCTGATACATTTCACTGTGACAGTTAGGTGATAACAAATGTAAGGGAGGAATGCTTCTAATGCTTCTAAAGATGTATAAAACCCAGTGTGGGACTGCCCCACTCTGAGCATTTTCTTTTACATCACAGAACTGCTCCTCTTGCTGCAAGATCAAAAACAACAAAACCTTTAAGGACTAATTGCTTGACTCAAGATCTTTATTTTTGTGTTTTGGTGAGTGTCTTACAGGAAACTCACAGGTACTCCAGTGCTACCCCAGCCACCCCTCTAGCTCCGCCCCTGGCTGTGTGCTGTCTGAATGCAGATGAGACAGGAAAACTCTCTGAACTCTTGACAGAAGAAATTCAACAAAGAGGCTTCATTTACAGCAACGTGTATGAAATATATCAGTCTGTATAGAAGTTACATCACATGACAAGTACAAGTTATTGTTAATATCAGGATGTGTGAGGTTTCTACAATCTGATATAGAATATTAGCAGATTATACAAATATAAAAAACAAGTAAACAGAAACATAATCTCACTCTAAAAAGAAAATCACAGAGATAAAGCTCAGGGATGAAATGAAACCAGTCACACCAGCACACAGACATATAAATACATGATTAGTACCAACAAAGAAGGAAGAAGGAAGCTCCTGAAGCTCAGTTTAAATGTCATTCAGTAAACAACACCACCACCTGCTGGCCAAAAGGATACATTACAACCACAATCACTGTTTATTGACTGACACATAAAGTACTATTGAGGGTGAAAAGAAATGTTTGTGTGTTTATTAGTGGTCCAAAAGTAGTAGCAGTGGCAGTGGTAGTTGATATGTTCTGTGTACTTATTGTGGAGCCTCTTTCCTAATGTTTATCTGCATATAAATGTTCCTTCAGTAAAAGTACAGAAGTATTTATAAGTATTAAAAGTAGTCACTGTGCAGACGTAAGCAGCAGTTTAATGCTGTAGGTGATTCAGGCGGGTGGAGATCATTTAAATACTTCACATGTTCTTGTGTCGTGTAATCTGTAAAATGACAGCTGTCAGGTACATGTAGTGCAGTAAAACGTCCAATACTTCCAATGTAGTGGAGTACAAATACCTCCAAAATGCACTTAATGCAGTACTTGAATGTACTTAGTTACTTTCCACATCTAGATTTACATAGTCAGCAGATGGTTCAGTTTGGACGAGTAATAGTAATAGTAGTGATAGTAATATAAGTAATAGTGATAGTAGTAATAGTAATGATAGTTGTAGTATTTAGTATTATAACTCCAGAAGTGATGGTTACAGTTACAGTAGCAGTCAGTGGTGGAAAGTAACTGAGTACATCTACTCAAGGCCTGTACTTGAGTACAGTTTGAGGTTATTTGTACTTTAATATTTAAATGTCATTCTACTTTATACATTTACTGCACTACACTGAAGTCCTGGACTTTTTACTGCAGGACATTTACCTGACAGCTGTTAGACGACGAGTTATTATCAGATATTTTACATACAAAACATGCACTCTGCTCCACTACATTTCACAGGGAACTACTGTATTCTTTACATTCATCTGACAGCAGCAGCTGTCTTATAAAATCCACTGTTACTAATTCAACCAGTAGTTTCCAACATTCTTGTCTTATAAAAATACATCATCTAGTCGGGGCTCTTTGTCAAATATCAGATGTGTGTGAGTCGTTAGCAGTTCTCCTCTAAACCTACGTCTTTTATCTAAATACCAAAACAGTTTGAGGCCCAAACAAGTAAAACACAATATTTCACAAATAAGAAACTGAGCATTTTCTTAATTAACTCAATCAATAAACACATGTGGAATGACACATAACAACGTTGTTTAATATCTTTTGCTCATTACAGAAGAAAAAAACATTTCACTGACAGTTTTATGCAGATGGGGACTCAACTTATTTCTCATTTATTAGTTTAGTTTAGGTAATTATATTTATTTATCAGGGACCATAAACAAAAACACATTAATCTCATACAAGGAGCAGAGATGCATTTTACCAGATTCAGCTACTAATTAATTTCCATCTGCAGTCCCTGGGCAGGTGCACATAAACACTAATTACGACCATTTTAAACACAGAAAGTGATGAAAGTTTATCCCCATTCTTACACTTTCATTAGTGTTGTTGCATTCAGCTCATCAGTAAACACACTGTAAACACACTGCTTTCTGTAAATAATGCAACCTGTTACAGAATATGATGGATTCATATGAAATAAGAACATAAACATACAGAATAAAAAGAACAAGTAAACAGAAATATAATCCAATACTGATGAGAATGAGACTTCTGACATCAACCTCCATGATACAGAATAATGTGAAAAATAACAGCAGTTCTCCATCGTTCAACAGACTTTGACTAACAAGACTTTAAATGAATAAAAAGTATAAAATTTATTTTTTGGTTAATGGATGTTATCACTATAATGATGACACACATATGTATGATTCCAGTGAATATACATCACAGACGTACTTGATGACTGCGTAAAGGTAGATTCTTATAGAGTACAGCTATACAACATGTGGTGCTTTGGTTTTCTCCTGGTAGTTTTAGATGCGAAGCTTCTCTACGAGCTGCAGGTGAAACTCGCTCACAGGATCCTGACTAGCTGGACGCGCTCTAATACGATGTTGGCAGTAACACGACTCCAAAGACGGCAGGAAGTTAAAGGCCGAATGGACAAGATGGAGAGATAAAAACCTGAACTGTGATAGTTACTGTTTACTCATTGTGTCGGTTCAGTCAGAGTGTGTGTGAGTGTGTGTGTGTGTGTGTGTATGTGAAATCTGGAAATCACATCATCACTGTATCCCATTAAACATCTGTGTGATACTTTTATACCAGAGGAATACATAAATATTCATTATGGAGACGTTTTGTGAGGAGCAGACACCAACATTATTGTTCCAGCAAAGTGTTTCTATTGCAGTGTTTTAAATGTCAAATGAATGAATGTCATAGAAGTAGTCAGAATCTTTATTTCCTGGTTCAGCCATAAGGGGTCCTCAAAAGCCTCAGTATCACCAGTTAAACTGTCACACCTGTGAGACTAACAGCTACAACTGCTAGTGAAACACAGACACAAGCATTGTAGCAATTAACTTTAAACGTCTTAAAAACATTATTGTGTTTTAGAAAGTGTTTTTATATATGTTACACGATCATCAACTTCATGTTTAAGTTCTTAATATACAAAATTACAGTAATGCAGTATTTGACAATGATATTCTGTGTTCTACATTCAACATTTCCCATAAAAAATGTGTAAAAAGAAAATCACAAACATTAAAAAAAATTTGACAAACGTAAATGAGAATGAACTTAATAAAATATTAATAGTTTTCAAACATTAAATTACAGATGAAACCTAAACATTCTGGCTTATACATTAAATAAATCAGTGTTATCTATGTTACAGTCGCTGGTAATACACTGCAACTCAATTACTGGCCACAAGAGGGCGCTGTTGACCATATAATTATAATGTGGTCAACAGCGCCCTCTTGTGGCCAAATAACAGAACTGCAGTTAAAACAATGTAAACAGAAAACAGCAGTTTCCTACTTCAACACTGAATCTAATCCAGCTGCAGCAGTTTACCAACATTAAAAACTCCTTCAGGGGAAATATAATAAAACTAAAGTACCGGTGAGTAAAAGTGAGAAACAGTCATTGTTACCATATGGCAACACTACGGTGGCTGATAGGGTTTTGTGTTTGGTGTGGACGGTCTCTGGAGTCTTTAAAGGATACGGAGCAGACGGAAGGACCAGACATGCTGCATTATTGCACACAATATTTGAATGAGGGACACTCGTACGATGCAATCATGGACATGCTGTCAAGTTTACACAATATAAACATCAGCTTGCGGACTCTAAAAAGTAAACACAGGGTTGTACCGCAGAAAGCCATCACCATGACTACCACTCTGGAGCGTGCAGCCACATGTATGGCTCATCCACGATTAACCAGCGCATTGAGTCCTGGTGGTCCATATGTAGAAAGGGAAGGGAAGTGGCTTTCACAAAGTCATTTAATAATATATATATACACACAGACAAGCCCGAAGTTCTTCATACCGCTGGAACATTTGGACTTAACTTGGTAACATTCAAAACTGTTTTAAACTGTAAACATTGGTCACTTGTCAGCTTCATCAGCTTATTCCTTTTCAAAAAGGTAGATGACTTTTTAATGTTTGTTTTTTTTGTGCAACAATATTGTTTCTATTTAATGTTTGTCTGTTAGATGTTCTGTGAGTTGTTCTTGGAGGTCGTGTGAAATGTCAAATAAACGTCTCCCGATCGTGTCATTGGACAGAGGGACAGGTTTCAGTGTCTCAGCACTTTTCTCACCTATGATTGTGACCATGTCCAATGCTGCCGGAGTATTAGCTCCTCTGCTATCCTGTGAGCTTTTTGGCCCCTTGCGATGTGGCGGTGTTTGTACGAGGCTAACGGTGCTTTTTTATTTACTGATGCCTGTTGGAGATACTCATCGAGTTTTCTATGAAAAAAGTCCAGTGGCTTATTGACATAACTGGGGTGTAAGGTCTCCAGGTGTTTGCTTTCATGCTGTCCGCTGTCAGAGTTTTTAGGCATTAAACACACACAGGTCTTTCCTCAGAAACTCATGTGAGATGGTTAATATATTCTGGTCAGTGCGATGTACAAAACTGTGGCAAGCAGCTCTCAGCAACATCAACTAGAACTGCTTGACAATGTGTATATTCATTTAAGCTCATACATTTCCTACATTATTATTGTATATATACAGTAAATTCATTTAATCACTACTGTTCACTAAAGTATTCTGTCTTATTTGTATTTTGTTTTATTCATATATTTTAACTTGTGCACTAATTTAAGTCTTTTGTCTCTTTTATGTTTGTAATTTTCTTTTTAAACATTTTATATGGAATCACTGAAAAACACTAACTTTTGTGCTGATGGTAAGAACTTAAAGTTGATCTTTAATTTTCAGTTTCTTCCCTGTAGAGGGCGCTGCAACACAGTGAAGTGATGCAGTCACTTTACAAGCTGACTCTTTATTTTTCAAAATAAAGAGGATTTATGCAAATTAAATTTCTCAAAGTTTAAAGAGCGTTGAAGTCTTATTTTGAGTATTGACACTGAAATGAATGCACACATGAATGATACCTAAGGCACTATTGTACACTAATGAGTTAGGCACATATTACACATATTATTTCTGCCAACAGATCCTATTATAGTAGTTAGCTTGTTGATAAGTGAAGTAGCCTTTAGTCTGAGAGCCACAGAGTGAATCAGCTGCAGCTCCATCATCACCATCTTCTCCTGTTACTGAGGACGTCATCAGAGAAGTTGAACAACTCAAACTGAGTTATTACTGAACATGACTTTCTGTATTAAGACCAGGGAATCAGTTTGAGAGTGACAGCAGCTTCTAATCCTGTTTTCAGTTTAACTCTGGGGCTTCCTTTTTATTGTTCATGTATGGAATTTGCCTTTAAGGCTCTAAAGTTGAATTCTTCTGTGTTACAACAGACTGGACGAGCACTTGTTGGAAACTGATTCACTTTATTTGTGTGAATAAAACATGATCTTTCTCAGTGTGGGAGTCAGAGTCAGATGGCTTTCCACCTTTGTTTTATGCTCAGAGTCTAATGAAGACGTAAACAGCCAGACTGCAAACTGAGAAACTACAGTAAAGCTTTGATTGAATCCACACTTTGTTCAGGTTTTATCTTATTTCTGTTCCTCACAAGCAATATTCATCTGTTATAAAATGAGAAAAAGCTGATATTTGTGATAGTTATTGATTTATTTATTTGAAAATCAGGAGATCAATAAGCAACCAACACTTGAATCTTCTTGAGTCAGAAATAAAACTCTGGAGAATCCAAAGAAATAATCAAATGTGCTTCATTTACACCAACATGGAGATAATTTATATTTATAGAAGCTGGATTTTGGAGATTTATATCAATCAGAAGTAAGATGTGATTTCAATAAACAGATTTGTGTTTTTGATGCAATAATATAAACTTTCACAATATGAGAAAAGACAACAAATATATACATGCACATAATCTTAATTATTACCAATGACATGTAAGATTAGAGCTTATTTCATATTTTGCTGATTCATTTTATGTCAATAGAATAATATAACAAGGTATTAAAATGTTCTGGTGTTCAATGTGTAACCAATGTTCACTGACTTCTCACCAAAATCCAGATATTTCAGTAACTTTAAGTAACTCTGTTCAATATTTTTATAATAACAATGGATCAAATATCAAAATGAAAATAGATCAATATCACCAGACTTTGCAGTTCTTTAGTTCAGTTTCCTGCAATAACACAATCTGTTGGGATATATTAGAAAAATAGACTATTTTAAAAGATTGGAGGTATATAATATTGCACTAATATTAATGATTCCAAAATATATTGTGGAAATTAACTGCAACTCTCCATCGTCCCACAAGGTGCAAAGAAAGAAATCAATTGAATTAAGTTTCAATCTACAGTTGTGTTGACATTGTTTCTGACAGTGGAGCTGATCTCAGAGCAGTTCAGACTGCAGCACTGAGAGTCATCTCCACTGGTTGTGATTCCTCTGTCAGTCACTGCTGGATGAAGCTCTCCTCTCCACTCTACCTCCCAGTAACATGGCCCAGTCAGAGCTGATGCTGCTGCTTCAACCTCTCTGGATCATCAGGACACAGCTGATCCTCCAACACAACCTCCTTCCTCACCACTCACACTCTGACTGAGATCACGTCAATCTGAGGAGAGAAGAAGACAGACAACAGAAGTCATAAATCGTGTTTACAGAGACTCCCTCCATCAGCACATCCAGTATAAAGACCAGCAGGGACTTCAGTCCAGTTCAGACCAGAAGGTGAGTGGCTGTGTAGCGTAGCCTGCTTCCTTTCAGCTCTCATGTTAACGTATTGGAATGAACACACTGAGCTGAAGCTCACAGACCTGCAGAAACTTTGGACATCAAGTCTGTTGACTCTGCAGATTTCACTGAAGTACACAGTGGAAATAAAGTGCTGAGAGTCCCTGAATGCATCATTACTGCAGAAACAGAGAGGCATTCACTGCCCACTGTAATGATGGATTTACTACTGTTTGGGTTCAAAGCTGGTAAAAACCACAGTCTCAGTCACATTTGAACGTTTCATCTTTTGAAATATTACAGGACAGATCTGTAAATATGGAGTCTGTTTAAAATAATATAAAACATATTTGGACTAAACAAAAGACAAATGGACAGATATATATCTGATGTTAAAGGTCCTACATGTTCATACAGAGACTGAACAATAGCTGTGATTACTGGACTTCAGCAGAGGTTCTGGTCTTTACAAAGACCACATGGTCACTAAATATAATGATGGTTCTCTGAAATAAGATCCAGTGGTTTGCAGGCTTCAATCAGACTGATCTTAGAGCTGTGACAAAAATTAACTGATCAGTTGTTTAGTGTTGAAATGAGAGAACAAACACTGAGATCAGATTTGATGGTACGAGAGTTTGATGAATGAGGACCACTGTCTCTGTACATCTTGTAATGCTGTCAGCTGGAATCCAGCTTTATTTCCTGTAGACATGAACACAACAACAACAGTCGTCTTCACATCAACTCAAACACATGATCACAACAAGCTTCTGGCTCTCTGATTGGCTGACTGTTCTCTCTCTCTGTCTTTCTGTCCAACCCTGAAGTCTGTCACCATCCTCCTCTCACAGCTTCACTGAGGAAAGCAGCAAATACTGGATCTTTGCTTTGATACTAACTGTGTTTAGTACAATACTGCTGAAACCAGCATGGACTGACTCCAACCCTCTACTGACCTCAGAGTCTTCAGTCTACAGTGTGGACTCTTCACAAGATCAGACAGCAGCTTCACATCTGAATCCTGCAGATTGTTGTTATTCAGGTCCAGATCTCTCAGATGGGAGGGGTTGGACTTCAGAGCTGAGACCAGATAATCACAGCTGATCTCTGACAACCTGCAGCCCCTCAATCTGAATAAAGAATAAATTATTTAAGTTTAGAAGACAATGTACCTGCTTGAAATCATTCAGTGTTTAATAATCTGTTCAGAGCTGAAGAAGGTTTAGAATGTACAAGTTTAGAAAATGTGAACAAAAGACATCTACAATCATTATTTTAGGAATAGTGGAGTCAAGTTATCTTCAGTTTAAACTATTCAGTTAGTATAAACATCATAAAGCTTCATAACAATGTTGGAAACAGCAAATACTGAATATATTTGTTATTGTCTGATAGTTCAAATAGAGATTATTTATTTATTTATTTATTTATTGTATTTATGTATTTATTTTTTATTAACAAACATGTTATCGAATATAAGATGTAAATCAAGAGTTTAAGAGGTTCAGAGTGAATTATCCAGTGTAGATTCTTCTTGTTATATTCAGGTTTTAAATGTTGAGCTCAACATTGCTCTGCCACAGTCAATGGACTAAACCACTGAAGAAGAAAACAGAATTTAGCATTAAGATACTCAGTGTGGATCAGTATAATATCAGCCTTATGTCTGCACTTTACTGTCACCACAAATATCACATCATATTAATCTCAGCACAGAAGGAAAAAATGGTGTCTGACCTCAGAGTCTCCAGTCTACAGTGTGGACTCTCCAGAAAACCACACAGCAGCTTCACTCCTGAATCCTGCAGCTTGTTGTTACTCAGGTCCAGCTCCCTCAGATGGGAGGGGTTGGACTTTAGAGCTGATACCAGATGATCACAGCTGATCTTTGACGAACTGCAGCCACTCAATCTGAATAAAGAATAAAAGATGTAAGTTTAGAAGACAATGTTCCTGCTTGAAATCATTCAGTGTTTAATGATATTGAGATTTATATGGCAGGAAAAAGACCTTGAGTACGATATAAAACATTACAGCTACTGAAAGAAAGAGGAGGCTGGTGTTTACCATCACAGAAACATTATTATATCTCAAAACAGATGAGAGCATCAGCTCTCGGGGTTCGGAGAGCAGTGATAAAAGAACATACACTGAAAGAAGATATTAAAACCCTGAGTTGGTGTGCATATGATTCAGATCTCACACTAAATAAACTCAATGATAGATTCAAAGTTTGGATAAAGAAAGGTATAATATCTCTATGCATCATTATACAGAAAGATGAAATCATGTGTGTTCAAACATTAAGAGATAAATTTTCATTGTAAAATCAGGATTTCTAAAGATATCTTTAATTAAGAAATTACTATAATCAAAAAATAAAATACCAGAGAAGCCAGTAAGCCCTTTATGCAACTTCTCATAAATGTATATAAGTCAGATATTAAAAGAGGGTTCATCTCTCAACTGTATAAGAGCCTCCACAATCTAAAAGCTCATTCGACAAAATATAGAAAAGATAGATGGGAGAAGGAAGGAGACCTGACAATAACAGACAAAGAATGACAAGATATTTGTGTATTTCAATGGAAGAGTACAAAATCTCATGCTTGGAAAGAATTTATGGTTGAAGAAGAAAACAGACTTTAGCATTAAGATACTCAGTGTGGATCAGTATAATATCAGCCTTATGTCTGCACTTTACTGTCACCACAACTTTCACATCATATTAATCTCAGCACAGAAGGAAAAAATGGTGTCTGACCTCAGAGTCTCCAGTCTACAGTGTGGACTCTCCAGAAAACCACACAGCAGCTTCACTCCTGAATCCTGCAGCTTGTTGTTACTCAGGTCCAGATCTCTCAGATGGGAGGGGTTGGACTTCAGAGCTGAGACCAGATAATCACAGCTGATCTCTGACAAACCGCAGCCCCTCAATCTGAATAAAGAATAAAAGATGTAAGTTTAGAAGACAATGTTCCTGCTTGAAATCATTCAGTGTTTAATAATCTGTTCAGAGCTGAAGAAGGTTTAGAATGT
The DNA here is from genome assembly GCF_905237075.1 of Dicentrarchus labrax. Taxonomy (NCBI): domain Eukaryota; kingdom Metazoa; phylum Chordata; class Actinopteri; family Moronidae; genus Dicentrarchus; species Dicentrarchus labrax. The sequence continues at coordinate 8,846,429 of NW_026136709.1, read as the reverse complement.
ACAAGTTTAGAAAATGTGAACAAAAGACATCTACAATATTTCTTTTAGGAATAGTGGAGTCATAAAATCAAATTATCTTCAGTTTAAACTATTCAGTCAGTATAAACATCATATAGCTTCATAACAATGTTGGAAACAGCAAATACTGAATATATTTGTTACTGTCTGATAGTTGAAATACAGATTATTTATTTCTTGATTGTATTTATCATTTTGTATTATAATGAAAAAAAGATTAAGCACTGATCAATAACATGCTGCTGATCTCAGTCAGGTCTGTAATTAGAGGATCAATACTATATTGATCCTTTAAACATCTGCATTTGGAAATTGTATTTGATCTTTGTATGTGTGTGTGTGTGTGTGTGTGTGTGTGTGTGTGTGTGTGTGTGTGTGTGTGTGTGTGTTCTGAAGGATCAATATCAATGATCAGACATTATTTATAAAAACACATTGAAATCAACAGAAACCAAAGAAATATTTCTCCTTCAGTAAACTTGATCAGTTTAAAACAAATATTAGTTCAGAGGATCTTCTGTATCCAGTTGTGACCATTTACCAACAATTATAAACATTCATTTACTTTAACAACTAACAGTGGACATTTTCTACAGTTTCATTAACAAACAGAAGTCTTTGTGACTGCAGACTAAATTTAGTTCAACAAACATTAAAATATGAACAAAAGCAAATTTACAACTTTATGGATGTAAGTTATGTATGAACATAAATTAAGTTCAGTTGTTAATTAAACATATCAGATCTACAACAGTAACAGAGAGTCAGTGAACTGACCTCAGAGTCTCCAGTCTACAGTGTGGACTCTCCAGAAAACCACACAGCAGCTTCACTCCTGAATCTTGCAGGTCGTTGTTATTCAGCTCCAGCTCTCTCAGATGGGAGGGGTTGGACTTCAGAGCTGAGACCAGATAATCACAGCTGATCTCTGACAAACTGCAGTTCCTCAATCTGAATAAAGAATGAATTCATGTCAACAGAGATCAATAACGTGCTGTCAGTCAGGTCTGTAATAATGATGAAATCAGACATGTTGTTATTCCATTTTCTTCTGTTTCTTCTGATTCATAACAACCATGTGTCATTTTCTGAATTATATTAAGACAGTTGTTTTCTATATAATTCCAAAAAGGCCAATATCAAATAAATAAGAATTTATAACAGAAATAATAATTTAAGTAAAAACAAACCTCTTTAAACCAGCAGTTCTGATGTATCTCACACATTTAGACTATCCTCATCACCACTGTCATCTCCATCAACACACACAGACTGTGAACTTCATCCTCAATCTTCTTTATAACTGGATCAAATGTGCACTGAGCAAAGAGAGCTGCATATTCTCTCTTAATCTTAAATGTAACCAAGTACCTTCCTGTACAAATACAGTGTATTATTTAGGGTCTTGGTCATATTTTATTATGCTTTGCTCAGTGTGGGTCAAAGTCACCAGACTGTGAACTATTACATTTGTATTCAACTTGAATTATAATCTTTTACATATTTTACAACCTTTTACATCAACTCTCTCCTCTGTGTCTCTGTCGCTGTGTGTGTGTGTGTGTGTGTGTGTGTGCAGTGTTTTTACTGGGGATCGGGTTAGAAACAAATCAAACAAAGATAAATTAGACAGATCAGATATACACTGTACAAGAGCAAAATACATGAACTGACCTCAGAGTCTCCAGTCTACAGTTTTTACTCTCCAGTCCAGCACACAACAGCTTCACTCCTGAATCCTGCAGGTCGTTGTTAGTCAGGTCCAGATCTCTCAGATGGGAGGGGTTGGACTTCAGAGCTGAGGCCACAACTTCACAGTGAGTCTCTGAGAGTCTACATGAGGAAAGTCTGTGATGACAGAATATAAATTTAAGTTTAATAAAATCTGACATTTTATTATAAAAGTAGACTTCTGTGCATTTTGCATCACAAAGTACATTAACATGAGCAACTGTAGCTTAGCTGGTCAGTCATTGATCACAAGGTCTGTGGTTTGAAACTTGAACTCCTCAAACAAACAAACAAACAAACATAAAGAACTCATCCTTCTGTTTTCATTACTGTAACTGATAATTAATAACTGTAATACTGTAAACCTTTAAACTGTGATATTTTCTGAGATGGTTATTGTACTGTGAAAATCTCACTAATGCAGCCCCAGATGAATCTTATTATGTTGCTCCAGCTGCTTTTAGTCTCCCATTGAATTAGTTCAATCAGCGGTCCCCAACCTTTTTCGCGCCACGGACCGGTTTCATGTAAGACAATATTTTCACGGACCGGCCTTCAAGGTGTGACGGATAAATACGACGAAATAAAATGATACGAACGGCATAAAAACAAATAATAATAATAATATAATAATAATAAAGTGCATAAAACTACAACTCGCCATTACGCTGAATTAGTGGGAGCCCTGAGCTTGTTTCTCCGCAACGAGCCGGTCCCATCTAGAGGTAATGGGAGACAATGACACCCGAAGTGTGTTCCTTGTGTCCAGTCTATTCCATAATTCTGTTTCGGTCTCTGTCACTGCAGAAAACCCCGCTTCACAAAGATAGGATGTTGGAAAGGGAAGCAGGGTTTTCAGTGCTTTTGTGGCGATCTCAGGATATTCTGCTTTGACTTTAATCCAGAACACCGGCAGAGTTGTTGTCTCAAACATAGTTTTAAGGCCACCGTCATTTTCAATCTCCAGCAGTTGATCTTCTTCTGGCACGGACAGGCTCGATTCACCTGGTTTTTTCACAAATGGATCTCGGATCCATTCTGTCGCAGTTCATGGGTCTTTTGTTGTTGGGAAGTACCGCTCGAACTCTTTTAAAAGCAAAGACAGGTGATCGTGCACCAGCTGGGAGAATGGCGGTTCAGGCTCAGTCTCTTCCAAAATCCCTGCTAATTGAAAGAAATCTCTGCAGCGGCTCTCGTAAGTCAAACACTCTGGCCAACGATCTCCCTTTAGATAGCCATCTTACTTCTGTGTGTAAGAGAAGGCGTCTGTACTCTGCGTCCATCTCCTCACAAAGCTGCTCGAACAGTCGAGTTAAGGGCATGTGCTTTGATGTGATTAATAACTTTAACGACATCATTCAATACGCTGTTAAGTTCAGGTGACATTTTTCACTGAGGTCAAGCAGCCGTCTCTCTGATCTCCGTGGTCAAATCAGCTGCACCTAAATGTCGAGTGTACAAGTAGCGTATTTACTACTGGTTTTCAAAATAAAGGTATTAAGAACAGTAAGCTATATATCCAACCTACATTTAAAATAAAATATGTTACATTAAAGTGTTTCATGCGCCCATGATGAATAAAAAACATACTTAATAACAAGTATCTTTACTGAACCAATGTGGAGAAATGCCAAAACAAAAGTTCCATATTTGTACCTCCAAGTGGCATCTTTTATTATATTTGAGCTACTGTAAAAACACTTTGCTCAATAATTCCTGGCTATGGATGGTATATTTGACTTCTACACATATCAAGCATTTTTACTGCACCAATGTGGAGAAATTCAACAATAAAATTCCATATTTGGCTTCATTGCCTCGTTTGTTAGCCTGTCGCCACATATTATGCAGAGCGGGTTTGGCGCGTGAGAATCACCTGTGGCGATAGGACTCCTGATATTGTCTTTTAAATGCAGCTTTCTTTTTCTTGGAAGTCGTAGGCTCTACTTCTCCCGTCTCCTCACTGGGCCTTTTCCCCTTTCCAAAGACGTTTGTTCTTTACTCATTTTTGCTATCACATGACCAAGATGTGCGTCTTTACCTGTCTTTACCTGTGTCAAGACGCACAGATGCACAGACAGATGTAATTGGGGGGGAATCCGGTCATTTTTCAAAATAAAACATCTTTCAGACTCTGACCATCAATAAAATATTTATTTATTTTTCTGTGCGGCCCGGTAGCAAATGACCCACGGACCGGTACCGGTCCGAGGCCCAGTTGTTGGGGACCGCTGAGTTAAATGACTCCTATTGTAATAATAGTATAATAAACCTTTTCCACAGGAGCCATTTTAATATAAATCAGGTGGGTAAACACAGGTGTTACCAATGACACTAATTAAGGTTCTGTTACATTCAGGTCAAACACAGTCAGGGTGCTGCTACTGTGCATCATGGCTAACTGGAAAGGCTCTGTTACACTAAATGAACCTTCATTAGTAAAGAAGCTCTCTCCTTTTCCCTCTCTCTCTCTGGTGGTATTTGAATGGACTCGTCTGTAAACTAAAACTAAAAAACTAAACTGTTAAGAACTAAACAATATAATCTTTACTCTAATGCTGATGGCTTCAACTTTATATTGATTTATAATGTTAATCACATCTGGACTTACTGAGCCTTTCTGCAGTTCCTCACAGCTGGAATCAGTCTCAGTCGTCCCTGGTCTGATGTGTTGTACTTCTTCAGGTCCAACTCATCCAGAACCTCCTCTGACATCTGCAGCATGTAGGCCAGAGCTGAGCAGTGGATCTCAGAGAGTTTCTTCTCTGATCTGTTCTCTGACTTCAGGAACTCTTGGATCTCCTGATGGACTGAGTGGTCGTTCATCTCCATCAGACAGTGGAAGATGTTGATGCTTCTGTCAGGAGAGATATCATCACTGTTCATCTCCTTCAGGTTGTTGATGGCTCTCTGGATGATTTCTGGACTGTTGTCTGTCTGACCCAGCAGGCCTCCTAAGAGTCTCTGGTTGGACTTCAGAGAGAGGCCATGAAGGAAGCGAACAAACAGGTCCAGGTGGCCATTTTTACTTTTGAGGGATTTCTCCATGGCTTTCCTCAGAAAGGCATCCAGAAATAGGCCTGTTTGAAGATAAAGTTTGTATTTGTACCGCCAGTCTTCCCCCAGGAAGTCCTTCACCACGTCTATGTCCCTGTTGGTGTAACAGTGGAACATGTAGACTGCAGCCAGAAACTCCTGAATGCTCAGATGAACAAAGCAGTAGATTGTTTTCTGGAAGATCACACTCTCTCTTTTGAAGATCTCTGTACAAACTCCTGAGTATACCGAGGCCTCTGTGACATCAAGACCACACTGCTCCAGGTCTTCTTGGTAGAACATGATGTTTCCTTTCTCCAGCTGTTCAAACGCCAGCCTCCCCAGCTTCAGAAGAACTTCCCTGTCAGCCTCCATCAGCTCCTGTGGACTCTTCTTATGTCCCTCATCATACTTCTGCTTCTTCCTCTTTGTCTGAACCAGCAGGAAGTGTGAGTACATGTCAGTCAGGGTCTTGGGCAGCTCTCCTCTCTGGTCTGTAGTCAACATGTGGTCCAGAACTGTAGCAGTGATCCAGCAGAAGACTGGGATTAGACACATGATGTGGAGGCTCCTGGAGGTCTTGATGTGTGAGATGATTCTGTTGGACAGATCTTCATCACTGACTCTCCTCCTGAAGTACTCCTCCTTCTGGGCGTCAGTGAAGCCTCGTACTTCTGTTACCCTGTCAACACATTCAGGAGGGATCTGATTGGCTGCTGCAGGTCTGGAAGTTATCCAGACGAGAGCAGAGGGAAGCAGATTCCCCTTGATGAGGTTTGTCAACAGCACGTTGACTGAAGACTTCTGTGTGACGTCAGACACAACCTCATTGTTGTGGAAATCCAGTGAAAGTCTGCTTTCATCCAGGCCGTCAAAGATGAACAAAAGTTTACAGACAGCGAGCTGCTCTGCTGTGACCTTCTGTAATGTTGGATGGAAAACATGGAGCAGCGTGAGAAGACTGTACTGCTCATCTTTGATCAGGTTCAGCTCCCTGAACGAAAGCAGAACCACCAGACTGACATCTTGGTTTTCCAAGCCCTCTGCCCAGTCCAGAGTGAACTTCTGAACTGAGAAGGTTTTTCCAACGCCAGCGACACCGTTCGTCAGAACCACTCTGATGTGTCTCTGTTGGTCAGGTAAGGCTTTAAAGATCTCGTGGCACTTGATTGGAGTGTCATGGAGGGTCTTCTTCTTGGAAGCTGTCTCAAGCTGCCTCACCTCATGTTGGGTATTAACCTCTTCACTCTGTCCCTCTGTGATGTAGAGCTCAGTGTAGATCGTGTTGAGAAGGGTTCCACTTCCTGTTTCATCAGTTCCTTCAGTCACATGTTTACATCTCGTCTGCAGACTGATCTTATGTTCATCTAAAACCTCCTGCAGACCACCACTCACTAAACAAAACAAAGAAGATTCGACAATCTGCTAAATATTTTCATTACCAATAAAAAGACCAATGTACAAATATAAACAGAAGTAAACTTTATAAAGTCCAGTTTTGAGGGAACATCAGAAAATGTAATTTTTTCTCTGACTGTGTGTCGGTGTACGTGTTTGATTGACAGCAGAGGCAACAGGCTGAGCCTCAGCAGCTCATTATCTAAACTCGCCCTGGATAAGAATGTAATATTTTAAATAAAACTACATGTTGTTTCTAGATCAGCAACTGTAATGTTTACAACAGCAACATCACTATAAGATCTGAATAATATCTCACTGTAAACAAACCTCAAATGTCAATAAAAATAAATAATATTCCTGACATCAAAATACTGAATGAAGGTTAGAGTATCTGTCATTCATTCTGACTGATGTGAGACGGTCCTGGTTTGTCTCAGCCAGCATTTTGGTAGCAATTCACTATTATCTGAGCTCGCTGTGCTTGTGTAAAACAAAGAGGAGGTGGATGAGAGAATGGGAACCAGATTTTCACTCATGTCACAAAAACCTCTGTGCCACATGTAAGTTAGCACAATATGCTGAAGGATTTTAAGTTACTCACTGTGTAGTTATGTTCATTATTACACACTGTTTCTGAGTGATAATTTTAGCTCAGAGCCTGTTCCTCACCCAGGAGGATCTTGTCATCTCGTGCCTAAACTACTGCAACTCACTCCTGTCTTCCTGCATGTGCCATCTGACCTCTGCAGCTCATTCAGAATGCAGCAGCTCAGCTGGTCTTCAACCTACTGAAGTTCTCCCACACTACACTGCTCCTCCACACCCTGCACTGCCTACTGGTGGCTGATTGAATCCACATGGTTCATGCCTACTGTGCTGCCAATGGTTCAGACTCATCCTACATCCAGGACAAGTAGCACTTGAAGATGTTCAGCTTATTTGATAAAGTTGATGTAGTTACATTGTAAGAAAGCCCTACAGGTCAAGGTCCAACAGCACCCTCTACTGGTGCAAAGACAACTAGCAGTGAACAAGTCAGGACATGCCCAGTCACACTGAAAAGCAGCAAACCAGTCCCTGAGGAGACCATGAAGCTGCATGGACTTTCTGTGTGTTTCCCTAATGATGTGTGCGTTCTTGAGGAAATGTAAGTAGTTTCTGCTTGTATTTATGGATAATTTGATCACTTTTGCGGTTTGTGTTATTTTACATGGAAATATGGTGTGTGAGTTTGAGGGTCCGTGTATGTTTTGGTCATTGGATTTTCCTTTCAGAAACGGGAATTAAAAAACAGAAAACGAGTGGTTATTTGATTTTCGTTTTAAAATACAAAAAATTAAAATTGAAATACAAGGCGTTTTTCTTTTTCATGGTCAGAAAGGGATGAGCGAAATTAAAAAAATGATTCGATTTTCATTTTCTATTTCATATAACAAAAAATAAAATCACTAGAAAACAGAAACAGAAAAAAGGCCTGTTTTTTCATATTCTGAGACCGGATGTTGTCATTTACAGGACCGTGCTGTGTAGAAGAAACAGTAGACTAGTAGACTGCGGTCAATCCAGCCGTGAGTCCGATCTCCGTGGTCAAATCAGCCGCACTTAAATTTAGTGTACAAGTATTCTCAGCATTATGGTAAATGCGGAGAAACAGCGTATTTACTTCCGGTTTTCAAAATAAAGGTATTTAGAACAGTAAGCTATAATTAAAATATGTTACATTAAAGTGTTTCATGCGCCCCTGGTGAATAAAAAAACACTTTATATCAAGTATCTTTACTGCACCACTGTGGAGAAATGCCAAAATAAAAGTCTCATATTTATGCCTCCAGAGAGCATATTTGACCATATTTGAGGTACTGTAAAAACATATTGCTCAGTGTTTCCTGGCTACTGATGGTATATTTGACTTTTACACATATAATACTACAAGCATACTTAATATCAAGCATTTTTACTGTACCAATTTGGAGAAATTCAACAATAAAAGTCCCATATGTATACCTCCAAGTGGCATATTTTCATATATTTGAGCTACTGTAAAAACACTTGGCTCAATAATTCCTGGCTATGGATGGTATATCTTACTTCTACACATCTAAGACTACAAGTATACTTAATATCAAGCATTTTTACTGTACCAATGTGGAGAAATTAAAGAATTAAAGTCCCATATTTATACCTCCAGATTCCATATTTTCTTATATTTGAGCTACTGTAAAAATATAAACTGCATGTGGAACCACCTGCAACAGCTGTCACACTAAATAATATAAAAAATAATATGTGAGGAAGAGACAGTAGGTACAATGGTGTTTTGAAGTTAAAACTAATTCTTTTTCCCTTTTACCTACAAATTGACACAGCAGAGCAGCAAAATAAGAAGAATGTGGACTGGCATTGCATTTTGTGTGAAAAGTAAACAAATTAGAATTGTGTAGGATTTTGTGCTTCGTGTTTAGTGTTTATATTATCAAGATGTTATTAAACATTTGTGTGAAATTTTGTCATGCATTACTGCAGCATTATTGAAGTATAATGAAAATGCTTCACCCATAGCCTGGAAATATTGAGCAATATGTTTTTACAGTAGCTCAAAAATAAGAAAATATGCCACATGGAGGTACAAATATGGACTTTCATTGTTGAATTTCTCCAAATTGGTACAATAAAAATGCTTGATATTAAGTATACTTGTAGTCTTAGATGTGTAGAAGTCAAATATACCATCAGTAGCCAGGAAACACTGAGCAATATGTTTTTACCTCAAATATGGTCAAATATGCAATCTCTGGAGGCATAAATATGAGACCTTTATTTTGGCATTTCTCCACAGTGGTGCAGTAAAGATACTTGATATAAAGTGTTTTTTTATTCACCAGGGGCACACAACACTTTAATGTAACAAATTTTAATTATAGCTTACTGTTCTAAATACCTTTATTTTGAAAGCCGGCGGTAAATACGCTGTTTCTCCGCATTTACCATAATGCTGAGAATACTTGTACACTAAATTTAAGTGCGGCTGATTTGACCACGGAGATCGGACTCACGGCTGGATTGACCGCAGTCTACTAGTCTACTGTTTCTTCTACACAGCACGGTCCTGTTAATGACAACATCCGGTCTCAGAATATGAAACAACAGGCCTTTTTTCTGTTTCTGTTTTCTAGTGATTTTATTTTTTGTTATATGAAATAGAAAATGAAAATCGAATATTTTTTAAATTTCGCTCATCCCTTTCTGACCATGAAAAAGAAAAACGCCTTGTATTTCAATTTTAATTTTTTGTATTTTAAAACGAAAATCAAATAACCACTCGTTTTCTGTTTTTTAATTCCCGTTTCTGAAAGGAACATCCAATGACCAAAACATACACGGACCTTTGAGTTAACTACTTTTGGATTGTGAGGACTTAATGATGAATATTTAATTTGTAATGCTAATATTGCAACTCAGTCTATTTGTTGTGATTGTGACCATGCTTATTGTTATTAGCGTTTAAAGGTCGAATTAAATCCGTGTATCATTCGTTCTTTTCATATTCAATTGAGATTCCAAAATCGGAAAATGAAAAAACGGTTTGTTATTTCCTTAATTGTTTATGAATCTGATACCAAAAAACAAATAACGGTTCATTTTTTGTACTTTCGATTTATTGCTCAGATCAAACATAGGAAATGAAATAACGGACCACGGATCGATTTCGATTTTGATATTTAATGTTTTCGCTTTGTGTGAACCGGAAGTTATTGTCTTCTTCGTGTGTTGCACTTGGAAGTTTGCAGCAGTTTCGCAAACCCTGAAAAAAGTCAATCCTGCAGTGATTGTACTCTGTATTTAAGGACTTATTGTACTCTGTATTTAAGGACTTATTGTACTCTGTATTTAAGGACTTATTGTACTCTGTATTTAAGGACTTATTGTACTCTGTATTTAAGGACTTATTAAGGACTTATTAAGGACTTATTTGAAACTGGCAAGACACATGTAGAGATTTCTACTCGGCTGCAGCAGATGGAGATCCAGTGATGTTCTGACAGTCACCGTTTAGTTCCTCTGAACAATCACAATCAGACACTTTAATAATCCCAGGGGGAATTACTTTCGTTACATGCTCCATATGAATTAGACATAAATATATTAAGAATATACATATAATATAATATAAAGTCACACAGTGTAAAGTGGTCGCAGGCTTCCTCTTCAGCAGAGGCTCATAGCAGATGTTGGGTTTGCAGAGGGATGTACGACAACGATGATGTCGTGCAGGATCTCTCTCGGTAGATGATATGGAGTCCAACGGCAGCTGTTCGCTCCCGGTACAACCCCGGTCCGCCCGGACGGTGTGGAAGCGACAGATACGGTCCGGTCCGTAATGTCCCTGTGCAGCCCTGTCTCAGTGACACACATCAGACTCCCGGTACGGTGCGGGGCTGCGCGTTAATGCCGTCAGTTCGTACATTCCGTTGCTAGGAGACCGCACATCACCATAACAACAGAGGGGAGACTCTGCTTCAATCTTCTCTTTCTCCATAAACCCGTCCCGTCTCCACCCTCCTCTCTTCCCCCGACGTTACTTCCCTCCTCTTCATCCCCGGTGTGTTTCCTCCAGAGTTCAGCTGGTAGATCAGCTGTTCTGTCCACCGTACCGACCGGCATTAGATCAGCTGTTCTGTCCACCGTACCGACCGGCATTAGATCAGCTGTTCTGTCCACCGTACCGACCGGCATTAGATCAGCTGTTCTGTCCACCGTACCGACCGGCATTAGATCAGCTGTTCTTTGGAGTAAACAACGGCAGCTGTCCCGGTGGAAGCGACATTAAAACACGAAAATGAACACAAAAACTCTCTCAAACAACCTCGTTAGAGAGGACAGGACTTCAGAGAGTGAAAAAATAAGAACGAACAAAAAGAGAATAAAAGTTAAGAAGTTAGAAAGCAGACTGGAGTAACAGGCAGCATGCAGCTTTTCGCCCACGCGCCAGGAAGATGAAGATGAAGATGAATGAAAAGATGAAACTCTCCATCATTGATCCTCAGTTTTGAAGACTAACGTTAGTTAAACTGAAGAAGTGAATCAAGCTAACGAGACAATAACTTCCGGTTCACACAAAGCGAAAACATTAAATATCAAAATCGAAATCGATCCGTGGTCCGTTATTTCATTTCCTATGTTTGATCTGAGCAATAAATCGAAAGTACAAAAAATGAACCGTTATTTGTTTTTTGGTATCAGATTCATAAACAATTAAGGAAATAACAAACCGTTTTTTTCATTTTCCGGTTTTGGAATCTCAATTGAATATGAAAAGAACGAATGATACACGGATTTAATTGGTCCGTGTATGTTTTGGTCATTGGATGTTCCTTTCAGAAACGGGAATTAAAAAAGAGAAAACGAGTGGTTATTTGATTTTCGTTTTAAAATACAAAAATTAAAATTGAAATACAAGGCGTTTTCTATTTCATGGTCAGAAAGGGATGAGCGAAATTAAAAAAAATATTCGATTTTCATTTTCTATTTCATATAATAAAAAATAAAATCACTAGAAAACAGAAACGGAAAAAAGGCCTGTTAATTCATATTCTGAGACCGGATGTTGTCATTTACAGGACGGTGCTGTGGAGAAGAAACAGTAGGCTAGTAGACTGCGGTCAATTATTATTATTTAGAGATGTTTATTTGATTTGATCTGCTGACTAACATGTCGAGCATTGTTGTAATACACTTTATTTCTTTTCTTTATTTTCAGACCACACACAAACACAGCCACTTACGTTGTACAGCAATGTTAAAGTCCAAAACCCTCATTAAAAGAAGTCAAATCAGATCTCTCTCTCCAAGTGCCTTGATTGTCTGACCAGAATCATAGTCCATAATCTGCCGCCTCAACCAGCAATCCTTTTACAGAGGCTTGCCCTCAAACAACATGATTCATGCAGTTTTTTTTGTTGTATCCACATGGTTGAATGTATTTATTGTAATGAAATGTAGCAGATTATGTTTTTAAGATGTACAGTCTTACTTTGTACAGTGCTGGTCTGACTGGCTGTCTGCAGTCCAGCTCTTGTTCTGGATCTTTCTCCACACTGGGGACAGGAGGAGTCTCCTGATGAAGCAGACTGGTCCCAGTATGAGGTGATGCACTGTCTGCAGAACCAGTGTCCACAGCTGGTAGAGACTGGATCCTTCAGGACGTCCTGACACGAAACACAGCAGGACAGCTGCTCCTCCACAGAAACATGACTCCTCTTCCTCTCTCTGTGAAGACATTTCTTTATTACTAAAATAATTTGTTGATTGTAGATGAAAAATACTGAGATTTGTCCGACACTGTCTGGAAGCTCAGATGGTCACAGAGAACATTAAAAGTGTTGTTAACTTTTCTGTTTGAATTCAGCATTCAGTCTGTAATGAAAATGATTCCTTTTATTTCAACTCTCCTGCTTTCATAAACACTGAGTGCTTTTCCTATCTGTCTGTCTTATTAAACATTTATTGATCTGCCTGTAGTTTGTTATTAATACAAACTCAACACTTCCTGCAGCTGCTTCACAATAAAAGCCTTCCATTAAAGAGAGCTGATTATGTCCTTCACTGTTCTACAGTCACTTTGGGCAGATTAGCTTGTGTTAGTTTAAACTGAGGTTAGAAGTGCTCTAAATAATTATGATAGACCAGCAGTTTACTGTAAGACACATAGCACGTAACAGTGGTGTCACAGGTTCAACTACAAACTGTTTATTTGTTTGTTTTTCATTCCTTTTATGTTTCCTGTCACTCTATATTGTCAACTATCAAATGAAGGAATATATCCAGTTCAAATATTCTTAAAAAAGAAGTCTCCAAATCTACATTTGACATTTTCTGTCCCTGTTTTTAAATCTGCAGATAACTTTTACATAAATAAATGGATGTTTGTTTCTTCATCTTTAGAAACAATATATTTAATTACACATTAGAAACAGATTCTTTCAGATAATAGTTACAAATATTTACAGCGACTTCAACATCAGAGCAAAAATATATGAATATTATTATATTATATATGAAATATAAACTCTGAAACTGAGGTTCTCAAGTGTTTTGTTAAAGAAATAAAATAAGATACATTTTAGTTTGAAACAGTGTCTGCACTAATAGTTCTGTATCATGAAAATAAATCTATTTTGTCTTCATGCTCAATGAATCATCTTCCATCAGGTCAGTTTACAGTAAAAACAGTTTCTTACTTTGTGTCTGAGGGTCCAGGTTCATTACTGAAGTCTGGATCCCAATGTTTGGACCAATCACTCTTCATAGACAGACAGCTGGACACTGGAGACTCTGCTCTCTGTCTGTTGTACTGAACTCTGTAAACACCAAGATGGTTTTATTCACATGAATCCTTTGTTTTTGAATATAAGTGAAATTAATGAGTTAGTGTCAGTTCTCTTACTTTGTGTCTGAGGGTCCAGATTCATTACTGAAGTTCAGAGGCTGACCTTTGTACCGATCACTCTTCATAGACAGACAGCTGGACACTGAAGACTCTGCTCTGTCCTCCTCTTCCTCCACACAAACACTCATCTTCTGCATTCAGTCAGTCTGAGAGATAAAATATTAACAGACTGAGCTCAGAGCACAAGAAAAAGGAAAAACAGGTTTGTTCAAAAGTCATATGCAAGGTTGAGCGAACAAGAAGTAACACACACACACACACACACACTCACACACACACACACACACACACACACACACACACACACACACACACACACACAGTACTCTGTATAGTATATAGAGTATACAGTATAATATAGAACTCCACCTGGTCACTTTCTTTAACCCTGTACTTGTTTTCTTGGGTTACAGTAGCTTTAATCTGTATTATTCAGTCAATCACAACTTTGTATCCACAGATGAATCAAACTGTTGAGTTCATTCTAACATTTCTGTCCTCTACAGTCCACAGGAAGAAAACTGACTCAGAGACTTTGACAGTAAAATAATAATAATGTTGTATTAACACTCACCCTGCCTCAGCCTTCAGTTTCCCTCCTTCTGCTCTGTCGACTCAAAATGGAGACTGAACCAACTCAACACTTTCACTTTCAGGGTTTCCTCCCTGGTGTTATGTTAGCTACCTGGTCAGCTCCTCCCCTCTCTATTTACAGGAACTCAGTGTGTGTGTGTGTCATTTTGTATTATAATGTAAAAAAGAAAAAGCACTGATCAATAACATGCTGCTGATCTCAGTCAGGTCTGTAATTAGAGGAATTATTGAACCTTTAAACAGCTGCATTTGGAAATTTTCTTTGATCTGTGTGTGTGTGTGTGTGTGTGTGTGTGTGTGTGTGTGTGTGTGTGTGTGTGTGTGTGTGTGTGTGTGGTGCTCACACAGATAAACTGTTCAACATGATGTGTTCATGAGCGTCTCTCTTGGCTTGAAAAGACAATGAAATTGAGTTTTGATCAAAATGTTGGTACTTAAATGATGTTTAAATAAAATGTTGTGTTTAAGTTACAACTAAAGTGCTGTAAAATAAATTAAATAAATGTTTTCTTTTACAGACTTATAGGGAACCCAAACAGATCATATCAGTACAGAGGCCCCTCATTTCTAATTGACACTTTTTGGGGCTGATACAGAGATGGAGACTTTAAGGGCTGGGCATCTCGGTGCATATAACACTTGAAAATATTTGTTCATTAAATCAAACACGAATCTCCATCAGCTGTCATAACTTTACTGTGTGTAGTTAAGTATTAATATCAGAGTGTTATTGTACTGTATAATTCCCTAATGATATCTGAGAATCTTGCTCAAAACAATTATGTAATTTTGTACTGATTAAAATAAAAGTAAAGTGTTCATTTGGTACAAATCCAATTAACTGCTAATGTTATCCAGTCTTTTAGTTCTTTCACAGCAATAATGTGAAATTTGTCAACAGGCAAGAACTCAGTTCAACATATACAGAGAATATAATTTTCAATAATAAATTAATAATGAATGATTATTTATTTTGGTTTAAATTAAGCATTTCTCTATTCCCAATTACAATAATACCAAATCAGATCGCTCTATCCAAAATATTTAACTACAGACTAAAATACCAAAGTTACTACAACACCTGAACGCACCACAAGAAGATCAGCTATAACAAAGCAGGCTGCAGGAAATACTGTTCATGTGTACTAATAAACCATTTCTGTGATAGAACAGTAAATATGTGTGTGCAGGCAGCCTTTCACACTGTTGTTCAATCAAACCTCAACATTACTGGGCAGCTGGTGGAGCTACAATCAAGAGAAGATGGCCGCACACTGAACTCCACTGATTTTATTACCAACGTTTGGACCACACTCGGTCCTCGCCTTGACAAAGTTTAGTGTTCGCTCATCTTCTCTACAGGTAGAATATCTACCTGTTTGGCCAAACATATATTTTGGGGTTCCACACATGATATAAAATCCTCATGAACCCCCGACCAAGCAGGTGTTACTTTTCATCTTCTAAATCAACCTTCATTAAAGTATTTCACTCCTTAGTTTCTCTGCTTCTCCTCTCCACTCTCTGCTCGTCGCTATGGCAACAAACGGCAGCGAGAAGTTGATGAGAATTTCTTACATCCATAATTTTAACTGTTTCCATTAAAGTTAAACAGTTATTAAATGATTCTTACATGAGTGCATTTTAATGAATGAACTTATTAATGCATTTTAATCAGTTACTTCTATTTGTCACATTTAAATGTGGGTAAACACTCTTATAACCTACTTTTTTTATTCCTTTCTCTGGAAAGTGTGTCCAAAGGTTTGACTGTCACTGTTCATAACATGCTGTAATCTTGCATAAAACAATAAATAAAGCCAATTCTGTGTATTTGATTAAGGAAGTAAAGATTGTTTCAAAACACTGCAGAGACGTTAATGATCATTAACCATTAGTATAGTACACATCTAACCCTATGCATACCATTTGCATTGTAGACCAAGAACCAATGTCCTTCTGGTCTATCTTTCAGATGTTTCTGATATATATAGATATATAACGTTGCAATTGTATAAAACGACCAAGGCAACTTACCTGGCCGTGTTTCTTTTCTTGTTTGTATCTTCCTTTCGGCCCACAGTTAAAAGACCACAGTTGTGACAGTTTAACTGCTGGTTGAATGAACTGGTGATATTCCCGAGCATTGCTGCAGATTTGTACACTAGAAATACTGACTGAATTTACTTCTTTTCATCATTTTAATCAACCAGAATGAAATCCTTAACACTGTCAACACTCCAGTTCTGATGTCAAATAAGATTAAAGGAAACATACAGTCTGCAGTTTAACGCAGTGTGGAGTGAGCCCAGATCAACTGGTGACACTTAACAACATTTTACCATCGATCATGTCGCGTCTACACTTTTATCTCACCAATCACAATGATATTATACACACAACAGCACACTCTTTCATCCAAATTAGTGTCAAATCTCATTTTGCAGTAAGAACAGAAATTGGATAAAGTTAAAACTTTAATCAGTAGAGGGTCTACACTATACAAATCCGATTCACATTCACAACTTTGTGGGATTTTGAATAGATGGGACAGAGATTATAAGATGTGATATAATTGTGGTATTATATATAGAAACAGTCAGTATATGTTTAATACCATGTTGAAGTAGAGTTGTGGCAAAGCATTATATGAGCAGATTAACTTGTGATGCAACGTCTGTCTACCATTGATCACGTTTCATATTAAAGTTTACAGACTTTTATCTTTTATTTATATTCTGTACATGTCAGCAAAGTCTTTCAACCAAATTACATATTGTAACTCATTTTGCAAATAGGAGCAGAAGTTGGATGCCCAGCTGAACACAACTTATTCAGATCCAGAGTTGTGACATGTGCAGCAAACATGTGGACTAAACTGCTGAATCTTGTAGACTGTTGGGATGAGTGAGCGAAACGTCTAGATTTGAATATTAAACTCGATCGACAGTAAATACAGATAGTGTAGCATGAATGAATGTGCACTCTGCCACAGCTGACAAAGTTCTCCACACTGCTTGGAGCGTAAACTCAGACTGATTCATTTATAGGCTGGATGTAATTACACACATTAAAAACAACTATGACACAAGATCGATAACATGAGGATTTTGGACGTTTTATTGACGTTTGCAATGTTTTGTCACATACATTGCCATTCCCTATAGTCCTCGCTTTATACAGTTAACAGATTTGTCTGGAAAATGCAGGAGAACCTACTGGTTCCAGAGGAATACATAAATATTCATTATGGAGACGTTTTTGTGAGGAGCAGACACCAACATTATTGTTCCAGCAAAGTGTTTCTATTGCAGTGTTTAAATGTCAAATGAATGAATGTCATAGAAGTAGTCAGAATCTTTATTTCCTGGTTCGGCCATAAGGGGTCCTCAAAAGCCTCAGTATCACCAGTTAAACTGTCACACCTGTGAGACTAACAGCTACAACTGCTAGTGAAACACAGACACAAGCATTGTAGCAATTAACTTTAAACGTCTTAAAAACATTATTGTGTTTTAGAAAGTGTTTTTATATATGTAACACGATCATCAACTTCATGTTTAAGTTCTTAATGTACAAAAATTACAGTAATGCAGTATTTGACAATGATATTCTGTGTTCTAAATTCAACATTTCACATACAAAATGTGTAAAAAGAAAATCACAAACATAAAAAAAATGAGACAAACGTAAATGAGAATGAACTTAATAAAATATTAATAGTTTTCAAACATTAAATTACAGATTAAACCTAAACATTCTGGTTTATGCATCAAATAAATCAGTGTTATCTATGTTACAGTCGCTGGTAATACACTGCAACTCAATTACTGGCCACAAGAGGGCGCTGTTGACCCCATAATTATAATGTGGTCAACAGCGCCCTCTTGTGGCCAAATAACAGAACTGCAGTTAAAACAATGTAAACAGAAAACAGCAGTTTCCTACTTCAACACTGAATCTAATCCAGCTGCAGCAGTTTACCAACATTAAAAACTCCTGCAGGGGAAATATGAGGAGAAAATAAAATGTCAAAGCTTCCTGTTTCACAGCTGAACTTGATATTAATGTTGATGATATTAAAAAAATCCCCCACTTAGACCTGACATTAAAACTGTTGTATTAACCCTCTACTGCATTAATTATTACTTAAACATGATGGAAATGTTTTAATGCGTTTTTATTACTTAAAATGGTTTAAATAATGGAAATATTTGATATATTTATTTAAATGTATTTTTGCTAAAAACATAATACCTACATGTTACCATTTTACAAAAAGCCAACCACATCTAAACTGATTTTTAATGATGAGAATTAAAAGTTAACTTTCTCCAGATAGTATTTGAATTTTTCTCTTGAAGGAATTTTGCAGAAATATTGAACAGTTGGTTAACTTTTGGGGCCCTCAGATATTCTCAGTGTCACTTGTCCATGGAAAAAGGAATGACAAACAGGATTTCATGGTCACATGATGTGATGTGTATTTATACTTTCAAAGTAAAAGAGCCTCTTTTCACAATAAAACTAAAGTACCGGTGAGTAAAAGTGAGAAACAGTCATTGTTACCATATGGCAACACTACGGTGGCTGATAGGGTTTTGTGTTTGGTGTGGACGGTCTCTGGAGTCTTTAAAGGATACGGAGCAGACGGAAGGACCAGACATGCTGCATTATTGCACACAATATTTGAATGAGGGACACTCGTACGATGCAATCATGGACATGCTGTCAAGTTTACACAATATAAACATCAGCTTGCGGACTCTAAAAAGTAAACACAGGGTTGTACCGCAGAAAGCCATCACCATGACTACCACTCTGGAGCGTGCAGCCACATGTATGGCTCATCCACGATTAACCAGCGCATTGAGTCCTGGTGGTCCATATGTAGAAAGGGAAGGGAAGTGGCTTTCACAAAGTCATTTAATAATATATATATACACACAGACAAGCCCGAAGTTCTTCATACCGCTGGAACATTTGGACTTAACTTGGTAACATTCAAAACTGTTTTAAACTGTAAACATTGGTCACTTGTCAGCTTCATCAGCTTATTCCTTTTCAAAAAGGTAGATGACTTTTTAATGTTTGTTTTTTTTGTGCAACAATATTGTTTCTATTTAATGTTTGTCTGTTAGATGTTCTGTGAGTTGTTCTTGGAGGTCGTGTGAAATGTCAAATAAACGTCTCCCGATCGTGTCATTGGACAGAGGGACAGGTTTCAGTGTCTCAGCACTTTTCTCACCTATGATTGTGACCATGTCCAATGCTGCCGGAGTATTAGCTCCTCTGCTATCCTGTGAGCTTTTGGCCCCTTGCGATGTGGCGGTGTTTGTACGAGGCTAACGGTGCTTTTTTATTTACTGATGCCTGTTGGAGATACTCATCGAGTTTTCTATGAAAAAAGTCCAGTGGCTTATTGACATAACTGGGGTGTAAGGTCTCCAGGTGTTTGCTTTCATGCTGTCCGCTGTCAGAGTTTTTAGGCATTAAACACACACAGGTCTTTCCTCATTTCCGACCGTATTCACGGTAAACCCAAAGGCTGTGTAGGCTTCATCGTATTTCCTGCTCTTATTAGGTTTATGCCGGTTACCGTCACTTGCTGTTCTTTCCTCTGACGTCTCCTCCGTTTTTCTTTTCACTCCTGTCAGAAACTTCTCCATCTCTCCTCCTCCGTCAGTCCCCCTGCCTCTCACTGTTGAGACACCTCACTGCCCCCCCACTATTTGAGAAGTACTGGATTAATGTGAGCAAATCCTCAGAAACTCATGTGAGATGGTTAATATATTCTGGTCAGTGCGATGTACAAAACTGTGGCAAGCAGCTCTCAGCAACATCAACTAGAACTGCTTGACAATGTGTATATTCATTTAAGCTCATACATTTCCTACATTATTATTGTATATATACAGTAAATTCATTTAATCACTACTGTTCACTAAAGTATTCAGTTTTATATGTATTTTGTTTTATTCATATATTTTAACTTGTGCACTAATTTAAGTCTTTTGTCTCTTTTATGTTTGTCATTTTCTTTTTAAACATTTTATATGGAATCACTGAAAAACACTAACTTTTGTGCTGATGGTAAGAACTTAAAGTTGATCTTTAATGTTCAGTTTCTTCCCTGTAGAGGGCGCTGCAACACAGTGAAGTGATGCAGTCACTTTACAAGCTGACTGTGAAATTCTGTCACTGCTGAGTTTATATAAACACTTTAAACTTGCTGTAAATATCTGACAGACATTAAATACTTTTTATTCACCTGATCCTTTAATATCTTCCTATAACTCGCACCAGTAAATTCTGCTTCTGCAAACTTCTTGATTTTTCAAAATAAAAAGGATTTCTGCAAATGAAATTTCTCAAAGTTTAAAGAGTGTTGAAGTCTTATTTTGAGTATTGAGACTGAATTGAAAACAGAATTTGATGCACACATGAATTATACTTAAGGCACTATTATACACTAATGAGTTAGGCACATATTATATATATATTTCTGCCAACAGATCCTATTATAGTAGTTAGCTTTTTAATAAGTGAAGTAGCCTTTAGTCTGAGAGCCACAGAGTGAATCAGCTGCAGCTCCATCATCACCATCTTCTCCTGTTACTGAGGACGTCATCAGAGAAGTTGAACAACTCAAACTGAGTTATTACTGAACATGACTTCCTGTATTAAGACCAGGGAATCAGTTTGAGAGTGACAGCAGCTTCTAATCCTGTTTTCAGTTTAACTCTGGGGCTTCCTTTTTATTGTTCATGTATGGAATTTGCCTTTAAGTCTCTAAAGTTGAATTCTTCTGTGTTACAACAGACTGGACGAGCACTTGTTGGAAACTGATTCACTTTAATTGTGTGAATAAAACATGATCTTTCTCAGTGTGGGAGTCAGAGTCAGATGGCTTTCCACCTTTGTTTTATGCTCAGAGTCTAATGAAGACGTAAACAGCCGACTGCAAACTGAGAAAGTACAGTAAAGCTTTGATTGAATGCACACTTTGTTCAGGTTTTATCTTATTTCTGTTCCTCACAAGCAAATATTCATCTGTTATAAAATGAGAAAAAGCTGATATTTGTGATAGTTATCGATTTATTTATTTGAAAATCAGCAGATCAATACACAACCAACACTTGAATTTTCTTCAGTCAGAAATAAAACTGTAACAAATATTCTTCATTTACACCAACATGGAGATCATTTATTTTTATAGTAGCTGGATTTTGGAGATTTATATCAATCAGAAGTAAGATGTGATTTCAATAAACAGATTTGTGTTTTTGATGCAATAATATAAACTTTCACAATATGAGAAAACACAACAAATATATACATGCACATAATCTTAATTATTACCAATGACATGTAAGATTGGAGCTCATTTTATATTTTGCTGATTCATTTTATGTCAATAGAATAATATAACAAGGTATTAAAATGTTCTGGTGTTCAATGTGTAACCAATGTTCACTGACTTCTCACCAAAATCCAGATATTTCAGTAACTTTAAGTAACTCTGTTCAATATTTTCATAATAACAATGGATTAAATATCAAAATGTAGGGATAGATATATATTTTAAAAGATAGCAGATATATAATATTGCTCTAATATTAATGATTCCAAAATATATTGTGGAAATTAACTGCAACTCTCCATCGTTCCACAAGGTGCAAAGAAAGAAATCAATTGAAGTAAGTTTCAATCTACAGTTATATTGACATTGTGTCTGACAGTGGAGCTGATCTCAGAGCAGTTCAGACTGCAGCACTGAGAGTCATCTCCACTGGTTGTGATTCCTCTGTCAGTCACTGCTGGATGAAGCTCTCCTCTCCACTCTACCTCCCAGTAACATGGCCCAGTCAGAGCTGATGCTGCTGCTTCAACCTCTCTGGATCATCAGGACACAGCTGATCCTCCAACACAACCTCCTTCCTCACCACTCACACTCTGACACAGATCACCACTTCCAGCTGATGAGAGAAGAAGACAAACAACAGAAGTCATAAATCAGTGTTTACAGAGACTCCCTCCATCAGCACATCCAGTATAAAGACCAGCAGGGACTTCAGTCCAGTTCAGACCAGAAGGTGAGCGGCTGTGTAGCGTAGCCTGCTTCCTTTCAGCTCTCATGTTAACGTATTGGAGTGAACACACTGAGCTGAAGCTCAAAGACCTGCAGACACTTTGGACATCAAGTCTGTTGACTCTGCAGATTTCACTGAAGTACACATATAATATATATATATAATATAATAAAGTGCTGAGAGTCCCTGAACGCATCATTACTGCAGAAACAGAGAGACATTCACTGCCCACTGTAATGATGGATTTACTGCTGTTTGGGTTCAAAGCTGATAAAAACCACAGTCTCAGTCACATTTGAATGTTTCATCTGCTTTTGAAATCTTACAGGACAGATCTGTAAATATGGAGTCTGTTTAAAATAATATAAAACATATTTGGACTAAACAAAAGACAAATGGACAGATATATATCTAATGTTAAAGGTCCTACATGTTCAAACAAAGACTGAACAATAGCTGTGATTACTGGACTTCAGTAGAGGTTCTGGTTTGTACAAAGACCACATGGTCACTAAATATAATGATGGTTCTTCGAAATAACATCCAGTGGTTTGCAGGCTTCAGTCAGACTGATCTTAGAGCTGTGACAAAGATGAACTGATCAGTTGTTTAGTGTTGAAATGAGAGAACAAACACTTTGAGATCAGATTTGATGAATGAGGACCACTGTCTCTGTACATCTTGTAATGCTGTCAGCTGGAATCCAGCTTTATTTCCTGTAGACATGAAGACAACAACAACAGTCGTCTTCACATCAACTCAAACACATGATCACAACAAGCTTCTGGTTCTCTGATTGGCTGACTGTTCTCTCTCTCTCTGTCTTTCTGTCCAACCCTGAAGTCTGTCACCATCCTCCTCTCACAGCTTCACTGAGGAAAGCAGCAAATACTGGATCTTTGCTTTGATACTAACTGTGTTTAGTACAATACTGCTGAAACCAGCATGGACTGACTCCAACCCTCTACTGACCTCAGAGTCTCCAGTCTACAGTGTGGACTCTCCACAAGATCAGACAGCGGCTTCACTCCTGAATCCTGCAGCTTGTTGTCACTCAGGTCCAGCTCTCTCAGATGGGAGGGGTTGGACTTCAGAGCTGAGACCAGATAATCACAGCTGATCTGTGACAAACTGCAGCCACTCAATCTGAATAAAGAATAAAAGATGTGAGTTTAGAAGACAATGTTCCTGTTTTAATCATTCAGTGTTTAATAATCTGTTCAGAGCTGAAGAAGGTTTAGAATGTACAAGTTTAGAAAATGTGAACAAAAGACATCTACAATATTTCTTTTAGGAATAGTGGAGTCATAAAATCAAATTATCTTCAGTTTAAACTATTCAGTCAGTATAAACATCATATAGCTTCATAACAATGTTGGAAAAAACAAATACTGAATATATTTGTTATTGTCTGATAGTTGAAATAGAGATTATTTATTATTTATTTATTATATTTGTGTATTTTTTTAAGTATAATTTATTTTAAAACTAATATAAATAAAGATTTTAGATCATGGATTTTTCTTGTTATATTCAGGTTTTAAATGTGGAGCTCAACATTGCTCTGCCACAGTCAATAGACTAAACCACTGAAGAAGAAAACAGACTTTAGCATTAGGATACTCAGTGTGGATCAGTATAATATCAGCCTTATGTCTGCACTTTACTGTCAGCACAACTTTCACATCATATTAATCCCAGCACATAAGGAAAAAATGGTGTCTGACCTCAGAGTCTCCAGTCTACAGTGTGGACTCTCCAGAAAACCACACAGCAGCTTCACTCCTGAATCCTGCAGCTTGTTGTTACTCAGGTCCAGCTCTCTCAGATGGGAGGGGTTGGACTTCAGAGCTGAGACCAGATAATCACAGCTGATCTCTGACAAACTGCAGTCACTCAATCTGAATAAAGAATACATGATCTTAACTTTATAGGACAATGTTAATTTGTTATCATTTGTTAAAACACATTAAAAGACAACAGAATCCAAAGAAATATTTCTCCTTCAGTAAACTTGATCAGTTTAAAACAAATATTAGTTCAGAGGATCTTCTGTATCCAGATGTGACCATTTACCAACAATTATAAACATTCATTTACTTTAACAACTAACAGTGGACATTTTCTACAGTTTCTTTAACAAACACAAGTCTTTGTGACTGCAGACTAAATTTAGTTCAACAAACATTAAAATATGAACAAAAGGAAATTTACAACTTTATGGATGTAAGTTATGTATGAACATAAATTAGGTTCAATTGTTAATTAAACATATCAGATCTACAACAGTAACAGAGAGTCAGTGAACTGACCTCAGAGTCTCCAGTCTACAGTGTGGACTCTCCAGAAAACCACACAGCAGCTTCACTCCTGAATCCTGCAGATTGTTGTTACTCAGGTCCAGCTCTCTCAGATGGGAGGGGTTGGACTTCAGAGCTGAGACCAGATAATCACAGCTGATCTCTGACAAACTGCAGCCCCTCAATCTGAATAAAGAATAAATGATAAAAATCCATTTATAATCCAGTCAGATGTGTTCAGGTTTTAATGTGTAGCTCAACATTACTATGTCCTAATCAATGAGCTTTTCTCTTAAATGAGCAGAGTGACTTTGTCATTGTGTTATTGTGGATCTTCATATTGTCAGCCTTCTACCGACACAATACTTTAGATATTTGTTATCAGAATCAGAATAATGTTCATTGCCAAGTAGGTTTTTACACCTACGAGGAATGTGTCTTGGTGCATTGATGCATAAAATATACAAATATACAAATCACAGAAAATAAAGTACTTTCAAAATATAAATAAATAAAGACAAGAAAGATAAGAAAGAAAGAAAACTGTGCAGAAGACGGGAGTGCATTAATGTAATGCATACTGTATATACAGGGTGGGTATAAGAGTCAGTGTCAGTAGGGGGTCGGGGCCTTGTTAATGAGGCCAGCTGCAGATGGGAAGTAACTGTTTTTGTGGTGAGAGGTTTTGGTCGTGATGGACCGTAGCCTCCTACCAAAGGGAAGTGTTTCAAAGAGTTTGGGTCCAGGGTGGGAGGGGTCAGCCACAATTTTGCCTGCACGACTCAGGGTCCTAGAGGCGTACAGGTCCTGGAGGGATGGCAGATTGCAGCCGATCACCTTCTCAGCAGATCGAATGATACGCTGCAGTCTGCCCTTGTCCTTGGCAATGGAAGCAGCGTACCAGATGGTGATGGAAGAGGTGAGGATGGACTCGATGATGGCGGTGTAGAAGTGCACCATCATCGTCTTGTTATTATAAATACACCAGAGTTTTGCTGTAATTCCATATCTGTGCAATTAGGTTGTAGTGACCATAATCTCATTGCAATTGTAAGGAAAACAACATTTGCTAAATGTTGTCCAAAAATAGTTAGGAAAATATAATGTGGGGGTTTTAATGAGGACAGATATAAGGAAGATGTTAACAATACTAACTGGTCAAAGGTGTTCTTAGAAGAGAACCCTGAAGGAGCATTTCAGACTTTCAATGACACAATTGTAGACCATCATGCACCATTAACAAATGTACAGGAAAGGGATCAAACTAAATTAACAGCAATTTCATCTAGTTTTAGATCGGATTGGTAAATATATTGCAAATTAAGGAATTTTGTAACAAAATTAAATAAGAAGAAAAAGAAAGGGTATTTTGATAATAGAATAAATGAGTGAGTAAGTAAACAATTATGGAATATTTTGAACTCCCTATTGAGAGGAAATACTAAAGCCACCCCATGTTATTTAGAAACCGGAGGGGAATTTATACTAAACCAATAGATATAGCAAATCATCTAAACAGTTATTCTATAAATAAGATTGATAGGTTAAAACTACCACCCAGCCTAAGAATACAGATTTATCACATATATTAATAGATCATATTATGCAAGGCAAAAAATGTAACTTTGAGTTCAAGGATGTTAGTGTTGCTAAAATTGAATCAATGTTAATGCCTTAAAAAAATAAACCACCTGGTGTTGACAGTCTTGATAGCAAATTTATACAGCCTATAACTTCATTGTTTGCTCCTATGGTCATGCATATTATTAATCAGTGTTTCAGTGAAAAGTTATGCCTACAACCATGGAAGATTTCCAAAGTGGTGCCGATACCAAAAAATTAGGAAGTTGCAGTTTTCACCTATAAGTTTATTACCAATCTTAAGTAAGACAACAGAAAGAAATGTATGTGAGCAGATCCAATCTTATTTTTTAAATAATAATTTAATCACTAATTTCCAACATGCATATAGAGAAAAACATTCGACAGCCACTGCCTTGACTCAAATGGTTGATGACTGGCTTGCGGAAATTGTACAGAGAAAAATTAAAAGTTAAAGTAGTTTTGCTTGATTTTTCTGCTGCTTTTGATTTCATTGATCATGAGTTCAGGTTGAAACTAAAATCATATGGTTTTTCTCAGTCTCCACTATTATGGAAAAAAAGCTACTTGAGCGACAGAAGGCAAATGGTGTACTTTAATGGAAGTTATTCAAATGTTAAAAAAGGTTAAGAAAATGGAGTGCCTCAAGAAAGTTGTCTTGGTCCACTCCTATACACGATTTAAGATAAATTCAATCTGAAGGATTAATATCAATGATCAGATGTTATTAGTGTAATAATGTATAATAATAATAATAATAATAATAATAATAATAATAATAATAATAATAATAATAATAATAGAAATGTATATATGTTTTTGTCATATTTGCTGAAACTTTCACTACATCTTTCTAGTATTAAGGGTTTGGGACCTAAAGTGTCCGCATTTGACAACCTGTGAATGAGACTCAACTACAGACTTTCTCGGCTGATTGTTTTTGTTCAGGCCAGGTGGATTCTTGCAAATTCCATTAGGAGCATATATAGATCATCCATCTCATGTACTTCTGTCAGGATGCAGTGAAAGTTTCAGCAAATATGACAAAAACAAACTACAATAGTAACAGTGTCAGTGGACTGACCTCAGAGTCTCCAGTCTACAGTGTGGACTCTCCAGAAAACCACACAGCAGCTTCACTGCTGAATCCTGCAGATTGTTGTTATTCAGCCACAGCTCTCTCAGATGGGAGGGGTTGGACTTCAGAGCTGAGACCAGATAATCACAGCTGATCTCTGACAAACTGCAGTACCTCAATCTGAATAAAGAATAAATGATGTAACTCTAGAACCTTTGATGAAGAAAACAGACTTTAGCATTAAGATACTCAGTGTGGATCAGTATAATATCAGCCTTATGTCTGCACTTTACTGTCACCACAACTTTCACATCATATTAATCTCAGCACAGAAGTAAAAAATGGTGTCTGACCTCAGAGTCTCCAGTCTACAGTGTGGACTCTCCAGAAAACCACACAGTAGCTTCACTCCTGAATCCTGCAGCTTGTAGTTGTTGCTGAGGTCCAGCTCTCTCAGATGGGAGGGGTTGGACTTCAGAGCTGAGACCAGACAATCAAAGCTGATCTCTGACAAACTGCAGCCACTCAATCTGAATAAAGAATAAATTATGCAGATAAAAATCCATTTATAATCCAATCAGATGTTTTCAGGTTTCCAACGTGTAGCTCAACATGACTATGTTTTAATTAATGAGCTTTTCTCTTATATGAGTAGAGTGACTTTGTCATTGTGTTATTGTGGATCATTGTAATAACATAATAACACATAATATAACAGACATCATCCTAATGTCAGCACAACATTCATACATCTATTCATGTCAACACTGATCACATGCTGATCACATGCTGCTGATCTCAGGTTCATTATGTTGCTTAAGGACACTTAGACATGTGAACAGGAGGAGCTCAAGTTTCAAACCACAAACCTTGTGATTAATGACTGACCATGTTGATGTGCTTTGTCATGCAAAATGCAAAGAGTCTTTTTATCCAATTATTCTATTTTTAGTTTTTATTTATGTTCATGATTACTGGTTGAGTCCAAACACAAAGTGACATAATTTTCTGGATGTTGAAATGTCATTGACAGAGCAGACATGATACTTCAAACACTTGCATTTAGAAATATGCTTCACAATGTGTACTACTGTATGTTAGTTTCAGGGTGTTTCTGACAGAGAGAAGGGTCTTATGTGTAAATGTTCCTGTAAAATACAAAAAGTGTTCAGATGGTTATGTATAAAATGACATTTTGCATTACACTGTAGAATTAATCCTTTCTTAACATTAATCCAATCTGAGCACATAAATTTGGACCCAAACTGTTCAGACTGACAAACTTTAAAGAGATTTATACTCAGACAAAACCAGAAGACAAGGAAACCAAAGGAAATTTAAAACTTCTTTTATGCATTTAAATTTGGTAGATATACATTATACAAGGGCAAAATACAAGAACTGACCTCAGAGTCTCCAGTTTACAGTTTTTACTCTCCAGTCCAGCACACAACAGCTTCACTCCTGAATCCTTTAGGGTGTTGAAGCTCAGGTCCAGATCTCTCAGATGGGAGGGGTTGGACTTCAGAACTGAGGCCACAACTTCACAGTGAGTGTCTGAGAGTCCACAGTAAGAAAGTCTGTGATGACAGAAAATATAAAACATATATTGTATTACACAAAAGGTATAATAAAATCTGTCAAGTTCAGAGTTGAACAGTTAAATAATAGTTCTTCTCTGAGCTTGGTGATGATGAAATCCGTCCACTGAACTGAACCTACTGAGCTCACACAGAGAGAGGTTCCTTACTGTTTAGAATTAAAAACAAATTCTAATTTAGCAAAATCTGCAAATATATTACTTTTTATTAACTAAACAACAATATACAGTGTCTGATAAAAAACATAACATAACATAACAATAAACAGACACATTATAGAAACATAGACACTGTAAACACTGTACAAAATAAAGACTATTATGATAAAATGATGACTGTCTAAATATTTTCAGTTGTATCAACCCTCCATCACCCACAGAAAGATAGTTAGATGGTAGAGGATACTTAATCACTAAATGGACATAAACACAAAAATTATTTCTGTCGACATCTGCCGTTTAACACAAGTAGAATTATATAAATAAACAGGTTTAATACTAGTTTAATCCAATCCAATCCAATCCAACTTTTTTTGTTAAACACTTTAAAGTTGGATTGGATTGGATTGGATTAAACTAGTATTAAACCTGTTTATTTATATAATATTTAAGAAAACCTTTAGAGTGTGGAGGTTTTATATTGTTCATCTGTGTAAAGTGTGTATCTTTACTCTAATACTGACGGCTTCAACTTTACATTGATTTATAATGTTAATCACATCTGGACTTACTGAGCCTTTCTGCAGTTCCTCACAGCTGGAATCAGTCTCTGTCGTCCAGGCCATGATGTGTTGTACTTCTTCAGGTCCAACTCATCCAGAACCTCCTCTGACATCTGCAGCATGTAGGCCAGAGCTGAGCAGTGGATCACAGAGAGTTCCTTCTCTGATCTGTTCTCTGACTTCAGGAACTCTTGGATCTCCTGATGGACTGAGTGGTCGTTCATCTCCATCAGACAGTGGAAGATGTTGATGCTTCTGTCAGGAGAGATATCATCACTGTTCATCTCCTTCAGGTTGTTGATGGCTCTCTGGATGATTTCTGGACTGTTGTCTGTCTGACCCAACAGGCCTCCTAAAAGTCTCTGGTTGGATGTCAGAGAGAGGCCATGAAGGAAGCAAACAAACAGGTCCAGGTGGCCATTTTTACTTTTAAGGGATTTCCCAATGGAATCTCTCAGAAAGACATCCAGGGTTGAATTCACAAATTTTTGACCCAAGAAAGCTTCCAGTACCTTTGTGTTCCTGTTGTTGTAACAGTGGAACATGTAGACTGCAGCCAGAAACTCCTGAATGCTCAGATGAACAAAGCAGTAGACTGTTTTCTGGAAGATCACACTCTCTCTTTTGAAGATCTCTGTACAAACTCCTGAGTACACCGAGGCGTCTGTGACATCTAGACCACACTGCTCCAGGTCTTCTTGGTAGAACATGATGTTTCCTTTCTCCAGCTGTTCAAACGCCAGCCTCCCCAGCTTCAGAAGAACTTCCCTGTCAGCCTCCATCAGCTCCTGTGGACTCTTCTTATGTCCCTCATCATACTTCTGCTTCTTCTTCTTTGTCTGAACAAGCAGGAAGTGTGAGTACATGTCAGTCAGGGTCTTGGGCAGCTCTCCTCTCTGGTCTGTAGTCAACATGTGGTCCAGAACTGTAGCAGTGATCCAGCAGAAGACTGGGATTAGACACATAATGTGGAGGCTCCTGGAGGTCTTGATGTGTGAGATGATTCTGTTGGACAGATCTTCATCACTGAATCTCCTCTTGAAGTACTCCTCCTTCTGGGCGTCAGTGAAGCCTCGTATTTCTGTTACCCTGTCAACACATTCAGGAAGGATCTGATTGGCTGCTGCAGGTCTGGAAGTTATCCAGACGAGAGCCGAGGGAAGCAGATTCCCCTTGATGAGGTTTGTCAACAGCACGTTGACTGAGGACTTCTGTGTGACATCAGATACAGCTTTCTTGGTCTTGAAATCCAGTGAAAGTCTGCTTTCATCCAGGCCGTCAAAGATGAACAAAAGTTTACAGACAGCGAGCTGCTCTGCTGTGACCTTCTGTAATGTTGGATGGAAAACATGGAGCAGCCTGAGAAGACTGTACTGCTCATCTTTGATCAGGTTCAACTCCTTGAACGAAAGCAGAACCACCAGACTGACATCTTGGTTTTCCAAGCTCTCTGCCCAGTCCAGAGTGAACTTCTGCACTGAGAAGGTTTTTCCAACGCCAGCGACGCCGTTCGTCAGAACCACTCTGATGTGTCTCTGTTGGTCAGGTAAGGCTTTAAAGATGTTGTGGCACTTGATTGGAGTGTCATGGAGGGTCTCCATCTTGGAAGCTGTCTCAAGCTGCCTGACCTCATGTTGGGTATTAACCTCTTCACTCTGTCCCTCTGTGATGTACAGCTCGGTGTAGATGCTGTTAAGGACGGTTCCACTTCCTGTTTCATCAGTTCCTTCAGTCACATGTTTACATCTCGTCTGCAGACTGATCTTATGTTCATCTAAAACCTCCTGCAGACCACTATCTGCTGAAAGAGAAGAAGCATATTCTGAGACAGTTTCTTTCCATCTGCAGCTGGCCTCATTAACAAGGCCCGGATCCCCCACTGACAATGACTCTTATACCCACCCTGTATATATGCATTACATACATTTATATTTTAAAAGTACTATTGATTTGTGTGATACAGGGGCGGACTGGGACAATAATTCAGGCTGGGAATTTGATACCATCCCAGGTCACCTGTTATGTTACAGCACTTCGCTGATCTGTGGCCAGTGCTTTTAGCTTTTTAAGCCTCTCCCTCTCTGCTCCACCTTTCCTCTTGGGCTGTTGATCTCGCTCCATTTTTCAAGCATGTAGAACTACAGGTACGGGAGGAGGGAGGAGGGAGAGAGGAGGGGGCGGGTGCGCTAGTTGGTGTGTGTGTGTGTGTGTGTGTGTGTGTACCTGCAGTGCTGTGACAGAGTGCCTCAGAAAAAGAGAGGAGGGTGTGCGTTTGTGCCCAACGTTGCTGCTCAGTCTGTGTGAGCTTCAGTGAGGCAGATACTCTAACGAGCCGCACGACGGATTGTTTATTTCAAAATCAAGCGCGACCCGAATCGAGCCTTTGGTCCCGACCATCGGCAATCGACCAGCTCGGCGGCCAGGCCACCGGGAATTGTCCGCCACTGCTGTGATTTGTATATTTTTGTGTGATTTGTATATTTTTGTGTGATGTGTAGGCTATATTTTATGCATCAATGCACCAAGACAAATTCCTCGTATGTGTAAACCTGGCAATAAACCAAATTCTGATTCTGATTCATAACACAACAAATGTCCCTGTACTAGATTATAAAGTCCTGTTTTCAGACATGAGGACATCAGCAGACAGTTTTTGTTTACTTAGAATGAACTGTTTTTATCTACAGACGCTGTGGGTCGCCTTCCATTGAGTCCGCCATGTTTCTACAGTAACATAGAAGGGACAAACGTTTCACTGCCACCAGAGGTTCGTCTTTGTACTTGGAACTGCAACTGCACTGCTAGATGTCACTAAATCTACCTACTGGACCTTTATATAGTCTTACTTTGTACCGTGCTGGTCTGACTGGCTGTCTGCAGTCCAGCTCTTGTTCTGGATCTTTCTCCACACTGGGGACAGGAGGAGTCTCCTGATGAAGCAGACTGGTCCCAGTATGAGGTGATACACTGTCTGCAGAACCAGTGTCCACAGCTGGTAGAGACTGGATCCTTCAGGACGTCCTGACACAAAACACAGCAGGACAGCTGCTCCTCCACAGAAACATGACTCCTCTTCCTCTCTCTGTGAAGACATTTCTTTATTACTAAAATTCATCCGACACTGTCTGGAACCTCAGATGGTCGCAGAGAACATTAAAAGTGTTGTTGAATCTGATTAGAAACCACAATTATATTTCAATGTAAAAGGTGTGTTGAGGTTTTACTATAATATCTGAGATATTGTTTTCTTGATCAGACAACAATCTGCTTTAAAACATGTCACAGCAGCTGCAACCTGAAGACATTGACGGTGGAGATCAAACTTTTTTCATTCTTGATGAAGATGTTTAACCTCTGCCTTCTGTAATAGTACCACACATATTTGAATTATGGATGAATGGAGCGTAAACTTGTCTACTGGATATTTTGGAAGTGATTGACCAAATTGTGCAAAGAGACAAATGGAAAAGGATTTCAGACTAGCAGTGTTGGGAATGTGTCCCTGAGATACTGTAACTCCAACTATATTGACAGATGAATCCTTTCTTTGTAAAAATAAACCATCAAATACTTAAATTAAAATAGAACATAAATCCTATATTTGTGTCGCTTATCTCTCATTAAAATACCTACTCTCTCTCCTATAAGACTTGGAAGCAGGCAGAATGATTTTCTACGGTAGTTTGGCAGCATTCAGACTGTATCTTGTATAATTACTGGCTGTTTAACAGTTCATTTGATCTGTTTGCAGTAAGTGTCGGGAGATGCTTTCTGTTTGACTTTTGTGACAACAAAACACGTTACAAAAGTCATCAAAAACTCCTTAAGGTTAAACTGGGCTAACTAAACAATTTTAGTAAAACAGCCGGACTGTGAATGGACTTAAAGTAACTCACTAGCCAACATTAAGGCTACAAACTACCCATAATGCAACTGTACTCTGTGTAGGAGCCACTGTCATACAGGTCCATTTAATGTGATGATGCTGTTAATGTGTAATTGTCTAATCATTGACTTTTATGAAGTACACAATTTTTCAAAGGTAATTTCCTGAATAATATTGTATATTTGGGCATATACAATCATATAATGGTGATAATATAATGATATAAACTGAAGTTAGTGTCAGTTCTCTTACTGTGAGTCTGAGGGTTCAGGTTCATTACTGAATATTGGAGGATATTCTTTAGACCGGTCGCTCTTCATAGACAGACAGCTGGACATTGGAGACTCTGCTCTCTGTTGGTGGTACTGACTTCTGGAAACAACAAAACGTTTTTGTTCATTTCATGTGAATCAGTGTGAAATTATTAAAAATACACAGTTCTTAATACACATATTGCTGTTACTGATAGTTTGTTGGTTAAACAGTAACTGGTAGTTCTCTTACTGTGTGTCTGAGGGTCCAGGTTCATTACTGAAGTCTGGATTATATTCTTTAGACCAATCACTCTTCATAGACAGACAGCTGGACACCGGAGACTCTTTCTCATACTCTTCCTCCACACAGTCACTCATCTTCACTTCAGAGGTTGTTGAGACAAATATGTAGTTAATTTAAGTCGTACAACATGAAGACAAGGAAAATAAACAGGTGAAACAGGATGCAAAGGAGGAGCTAGTTGAGTAGGCAAGTCAGAAAAGTTTTATAATGTTTCATGTTTAATTGTTAATTCAATACAATTATTTTTCTGGAGTCATTTCCTTGAATTTTTTACAAAAACAACTGGGTTTCAACTTTTAAATGTTATAGGTTCTTTGTTTCAGTGACCCTGATGCTTTTGACCAACATTTATTACAATAAGGGCGTACAGTTCAATAGAGATCATAAAACAGATGTTTGGTGTTTTTATGACTTTTATCCCTTCATAAATTCATATATTCCATCCACAATATATAATTTTTATATAATGTTTGTTTTGTGAGTAGCATAAAGAGAAATACAACTTGATCCTATTATAAAACCCAGTGTTGTAAAATGATAAATATACCTCTTACTTTTAATTGAGGCTGTACTAAGTGATAACAATTTACTGCTTTGTCAGGTGTATCTGTGATGGACAAAATATTGTCAATAAAATTCAATAAAACAAAACCACCGGGTATGACTGTGAGCACATGAATCGTGAGAAACAAGTGTGTTAAAGTGTCTCACCAAAGACTGAGCAAAGAGGAAGTAAACACACACAGACTATACAGTATAATGAATCCATCCAACACCTGGTCAGTTTTCACTATATCTGTGCATGTCTTTTGGGGTTAGCGTTGAGTGAAGTATGTGAACCTCTGGAGCATTTTGGAGTTTTCTTTCAAAAAAATCTTGAGGTTAAACTTGACCTTTGACCCCTTATTAGAAGTTCAGGTAGTCTGCCTTTGCAATGTCTGCATAATAATATGGGGTAAAAGGCGAAAGGTGTTAACTTCCATTTGACCACTCCTTTGGTTAACTGATCATTATATAGAATCAGTAGATTATAATCATGATGATATTAATATAAAATATAGTGATCAAAGCACAACTGGGCTAGCAGGTTGGTTTTGTTTGTCAAGTACTGAGTTAGCTAACAAGTACTATTAGTAGATTGCCCATTTATCCATATATTTCTTGTAGTTAACTAAATCTTTCATCCTTTGATTTCGGTGTTTGGGTTTCAAAACCACCAACATTTTAAAACTGCATCCAAGCTACTGTGAATTCTGTGTTGATGTTATAGTTTTATACCCCACTTTTGTTAAAAGACAACAAAACTGACTCAATTGTGTGGTGAGACTAATATAAAAATCAATTGTTGGTATCTGTCAAAATTATTGCAGCCGAAGTCAAGAATAAATCTCAAAGGACCTGAGATTTTATTTTCATTAAAAAACTATTAAAATCACGATACACATTTTTTTTTGGGGTCAGTACCAAAATCTAATGAACAATATTTGTAGTCCAGGACATCTCTTCAGAGCTAAATTACTTTATTATAGGGCAGTTTGTCACCTTTTACCTTTAAAAATTGCAGCTTCTGCTACAATTTTGATAATGTTCAATTCGATTCAATATTTAATTTTTTTCTTTGTACAGCGCCAAATTATCTCAGGACATAATATTGTTATTAATTGTGCAGCTCTACTCTGGTTGACCTGCATGGGTTCATTATGGTAAGACTAAATTAACCCGGTTTGATCTGTTTCAATAAGCAGTGCTGCCCAATTTCTTTCCAAAAGAGTTCTCATATTATTGGTTGATTTCGCCAAATATTTTGAGAATTATTTTAATATTAGTCTTGCACTTAAGAAGTGATTCCCATAAACAAAAGAATGTGTGAAATTGATTAACATACACCTGTTATATCATATGCAGGTTCAGACCTTCAAGCAGTTCTGTATATTATTCATCCAATCACACTGTATTCACAGATGAATCAGAGACTTTGACAGTAAAACAATATTAATGTTGTATTAACACTCACCCTGACTCAGACGTCCTTTTTCTCCTTCTGCTCTGTCGACTCAAAATAGTCTGAACACTGACTGACTGAACACAAACAGTTTTATTGTTTTATTGTCCTGGTTCACTCAGTGGTGTTCCTCCCCTCACCATTTACAGGAAATCACATGTGAACTTTTTTTAATTCAGGTTTCTTCATGATCATCTCCCTCTGCCTGAATGGCTCAAACTAAAATATATAACTCAATAATCATAACCCAGCTATTCAGGTAAAGATTACTGTTAGGTAGATTTAACCTGGGTAGCTGTGTTTACCTTGAACAATGATTGTGGTTGTAGATCAGCTGAAGAAGTATTTGGTAACATTCAACTTTTCAATGTGAGCATTGTGCTGGGACAGCTTCTTCACAGACATGTTGCTGCTGCAGTTGTCTTTGTAACACCAGAAGAACTTTGTCACATTCCTGATCAACTCTTTTCCTAAAAACACATTTTTATCATGAATTCATTTGAATCTGTTGATTTGAGCTGCAGCTGCTTTTTTGTCCGTCAAACTGTTTAGAAAATGTCTCCTGATCAGGTTGTTTCTATGGCAACAACAAGGCCTAAAGAATTATGGGACACTTTGGCCTGTGTAGTGACCATCAGCCCCTCACATATGTCATAATAAGTGTCTTTGCATTTCTATTAATGTTTCTGTTCCTGTTCTATTAAATCCACATATATAATTCATTTCATTGGCTTCTGTATTGGTTTTATTCACTGTACTGACCGGGGTTGACTGGCCTCTGTAAACTTCTATCTTGTGGTAGTTTTGTTTTTCCTTTCTACTCACCTGCTGCCACACAGCACTGACACCCATCTGAATATGAAAAACAATGACTCCTCTGCTGTTATTCTGCTGTGTATTTTTACTTCTCTGAGGACATAAAGAAAGACCGTCAACCTAAAAAACAGTCCTCTTGTTTTTTTATACAGATGCATCAGTCATGAGAATCAGAACAGAAAATACTTTTGCCCTCAGAGTTGGGAAGCAAAGATTTATTCTATCTTTCTGAAAAAAGCACAAACATGTTGCTGAGGTTTTCTGTCTATATTCTATAAGAAATTAGTATCTACTGCTGTACTGAACAGTAAAATATGAACGTATTGATTATTTTGTTAACATTCAGGATTGTATCCCATAAGTCTGAGCCATCAGAACACAGTAAGAGCATTGTGGATTCTGCAGCTGTTGATTGATAACACATTTATAATTTAGTTTTACAGACAGTAATAGTAAAAAACTAATGAGTAGAGACTAAAATAAAAAAAGACAACAATTCTGATAAAATAATTATAATAATAATAAAATAATTAACAAATGTAAAACAGGAAGCAATAGATAAAGAAGAAACTTTAATATTAGGGCTGCACAATATGGTTAAAAAAACATTTATTATAACAGATATCATGATTGCAATATGAATCCAGATTAGTGGAAGTGATGATTTTCACTTAAAATCATCAACAGATTTTGTAGGTTTATTATCATCATTATGCATTATGCATTATAATGTTCTTTTCTCACGTATTTCAGCTTCTGAGATTTGGATATTGCACTTGGTTTTCCAATTTCAATAATACTTTTAGATTTTTAATTGTGCAGCCCTACTAAATACCAGTGAGTTAAACATCTGATGGTTTGATGGTTAAAAAGTAACTAATAGTTCTCTTACTTTGAATCTGAGGTTTAGGACTCTTTCTCCTCCTCTTCCTCCACACAGTCAATCATCTTCACTTCAGAGGGTGTTGAGACAAATATGTAGTTAATATAAGTCTTACAACATGAAGACAAGGAAAACAAACGTAGGACAAAAGGAGGAGCTAGTTGAGTAGTCTTAAGTTTTATAATGTCTCATGTTTATTTGTTAATTCAATACAATTATTTTTCTGGAATCATTTCCTTGATTTTTTTTACAAAAACAAATGGGTTTTTTTTTTTTTTCAACAAATAACTTTATTAGAATATTTATCTTAAATTTTGTCCCCCCCCCCCACGTTTGTTTATTAATATCAAGACAACAATACAAAAGCAGTTAAACATATATGTATAAAAACAAGTTCCCTTTTTTGCTTGCATACACAAACTAAAATAAACAACAAATCAAATCAAACCAAAACACAACAACCCCCCACAGTCAGTAATGAGGATTAAATACAAAAACAGAGACACATATACATTATCCAAATTCAGCAAAACATTACAATAGGTAGTCACCCTAACAGAGTACAAAATACGACATATTGCCAGGTTTAGGCCAGTCTAGTCTTAGTCAGGGATATGTGAGAAACTAGTACGCTCAAAATATATACCATACCTTCCAAAATGAGAAGTACAGCTTGTAGAAAGTCAAATTTTTTCCAATTGAAGGAAATAGAGAACATCCGCCAACCAGCGTGCATGACAAGGGGGGGTTCTTAACTTCCATTTAGTTAAAATTAGTCTTCAGCCAATGAGGTGACAAAGGCGATAACATCTCTATTAGATTGTGATAGGGAAGGTACATAGGAGGAGACACTGACTTGATGACAAAATGACTTTTATCTCTTCATAAATTCATATATTCCATCTACAATACATCAATTTTGTATAATGTTTATTTTGTAAGTAGCATAAAGAGAAATACAACTTAATCCTGTTATAAAACCCAGTGTTTTAAAATGATAAATATACCTTTTACTTTTGCTGTACTAAGTGATAACAATTTACTGCTTTGTCAGGTGTATCTGTGATGGACAAAATATTGTCAATAAAACTCAATAAAACAAAACCACCGGGTATGACTGTGAGCACATGAATCGTGAGAAACAAGTCTGTTAAAGTGTCTCACCAAAGACTGAGCAAAGAGGAAGTAAACACACACAGACTATACAGTATAATGAATCCATCCAACTCCTGGTCAGTTTTCACTATATCTGTGCATGTCTTTTGGGGTTAGCGTTGAGTGAAGTATGTGAACCTCTGGAGCATTTTGGAGTTTTCTTTCAAACAAATCTTGAGGTTAAACTTGACCTTTGACCCCTTATTAGAAGTTCAGGTAGTCTGCCTTTGCAATGTCTGCATAATAATATGGGGTAAAAGGCGAAAGGTGTTAACTTCCATTTGACCACTCCTTTGGTTAACTGATCATTATATAGAATCAGTAGATTATAATCATGATGATATCAATATAAAATATAGTGATCAAAGCACAACTGGGCTAGCAGGTTGGTTTTGTTTGTCAAGTACTGAGTTAGCTAACAAGTAATATTAGTAGATTGCCCATTTATCCATATATTACTTATAGTTAACAAAATCTGTCATCCCTTGATTTTGGTGTTTGGGTTTCAAAACCACCAACATTTTAAAACTGCGTCCAAGCTACTGTGTGTGTGTGTGTGTGTGTGTGTGTGTGTGTGTGTGTGTGTGTGTGTGGGGTGTGTGTGACAGAAATTCTTCAATGACAAATATCAATGATTACTTTGTTGAAGTTATAGTTTTATGCCGCACTTTTGTTAAAAGACAAAACTGACTCATTTGTGTAGTCGGGGCTCTTTGTCAAATATCAGATGTGTGTGAGTCGTTAGCAGTTCTCCTCTAAACCTACGTCTTTTATCTAAATACCAAAACAGTTTGAGGCCCAAACAAGTAAAACACAATATTTCACAAATAGGAAATTGAGCATTTTCTTAATTAACTGCATCAATAAACACATGTGGAATGACACATAACAACATTGTTTAATATCTTTTGCTCATTACAGAAGAAAAAAACATTTCACTGACAGTCTCATGCAGATGGGGACTCAACTTATTTCTCATTTATTAGTTTAGTTAATTATATTTATTTATCAGGGACCATAAACAAAAACACATTAATCTCATACAAGGAGCAGAGATGCATTTTACCAGATTTAGCTACTAATTAATTTCCATCTGCAGTCCCTGGGCAGCTCCACATAAACACTAATTACAACCATTTTAAACACAGAAAGTGATGAAAGTTTATCCCCATTCTTACACTTTCATTAGTGTTGTTGCATTCAGCTCATCAGTAAACACACTGTAAACACACTGCTTTCTGTAAATAATGCAACCTGTTACAGAATATGATGGATTCATATGAAATAAGAACATAAACATACAGAATAAAAAAGAACAAGTAAACAGAAATATAATCCATTACTGATGAGAACGAGACTTCTGACATCAACCTCCATGATACAGAATAATGTGAAAAATAACAGCAGTTCTCCATCGTTCAAAAGACTTTGAATAACAAGACTTTAAATGAATAAAAAAAGTATAAAATGTATTTTTGGTTAATGGAAGTTATCACTATAATGATGACACACATATGTATGATTCCAGTGAATATACATCACACACGTACTTGATGACTGCGTAAAGATAGATTCTTATAGAGTACAGCTATACAACATGTGGTGCTTTGGTTTTCTCCTGGTAGTTTTAGATGTGAAGCTTCTCTACGAGCTGCAGGTGAAACTCGCTCACAGGATCCTGACTAACTGGACGCGCTCTAATACGATGTTGGCAGTAACACGACTCCAAAGACGGCAGGAAGTTAAAGGCCGAATGGACAAGATGGAGAGATAAAAACCTGAACTGTGATAGTTACTGTTTACTCATTGTGTCGGTTCAGTCAGAGTGTGTGTGTGTGTGTGTGTGTGTGTGAAATCTGGAAATCACATCATCACTGTATCCCATTAAACATCTGTGTGATACTTTTATACCAGAGGAATACATAAATATTCATTATGGAGACGTTTTTGTGAGGAGCAGACACCAACATTATTGTTCCAGCAAAGTGTTTCTATTGCAGTGTTTTAAATGTCAGATGAATGAATGTCATAGAAGTAGTCAGAATCTTTATTTCCTGGTTCGGCCATAAGGGGTCCTCAAAAGCCTCAGTATCACCAGTTAAACTGTCACACCTGTGAAACTAACAGCTACAACTGCTAGTGAAACACAGACACAAGCATTGTAGCAATTAACTTTAAACGTCTTAAAAACATTATTGTGTTTTAGAAAGTATTCTTATATATGTAACACGATCATCAACTTCATATTTAAGTTCTTAATGTACAGAAATTACAGATATTCTGTGTTCTACATTCAACATTTCCCATAAAAATGTGTAAAAAGAAAATCACAAACATTAAAAAAAATGAGACAAACGTAAATGAGAATGAACTTAATAAAATATTAATAGTTTTCAAACATTAAATTACAGATTAAACCTAAACATTCTGGTTTATACATTAAATAAATCAGTGTTATCTATGTTACAGTCGCTGGTAATACACTGCAACTCAATTACTGGCCACAAGAGGGCGCTGTTGACCTCATAATTATAATGTGGTCAGCAGCGCCCTCTTGTGGCCAAATAACAGAACTGCAGTTAAAACAATGTAAACAGAAAACAGCAGTTTCCTACTTCAACACTGAATCTAATCCAGCTGCAGCAGTTTACCAACATTAAAAACTCCTTCAGGGGAAATATGAGGAGAAAATAAAATGTCAAAGCTTCCTGTTTCACAGCTGAACTTGAAATTAATGTTGATGATATTAAAAAAATCCCCCACTTAGACCTGACATTAAAACTGTTGTATTAACCCTCTACTGCATTCATTATTACTTAAACATGATGGAAATGTTTTAATTCGTTTTTATTACTTAAAATGGTTTAAATAATGGAAATATTTGATATATTTATTTAAATGTATTTTTTCTAAAAACATAATACCTACATGTTACCATTTTACAAAAAGCCAACCACATCTAAACTGATTTTTAATGATGAGAATTAAAAGTTAACTTTCTCCAGATAGTATTTGAATTTTTCTCTTGAAGGAATTTTGCAGAAATATTGAACAGTTGGTTAACTTTTGGGGCCCTCAGATATTCTCAGTGTCACTTGTCCATGGAAAAAGGAATGACAAACAGGATTTCATGGTCACATGATGTGATGTGTATTTATACTTTCAAAGTAAAAGAGCCTCTTTTCACAATAAAACTAAAGTACCGGTGAGTAAAAGTGAGAAACAGTCATTGTTACCATATGGCAACACTACGGTGGCTGATAGGGTTTTGTGTTTGGTGTGGACGGTCTCTGGAGTCTTTAAAGGATACGGAGCAGACGGAAGGACCAGACATGCTGCAT
This sequence comes from Dicentrarchus labrax, assembly GCF_905237075.1. Classification (NCBI taxonomy): domain Eukaryota; kingdom Metazoa; phylum Chordata; class Actinopteri; family Moronidae; genus Dicentrarchus; species Dicentrarchus labrax. The sequence goes on along the minus strand of NW_026136709.1, from coordinate 8,804,166 downwards.
TATTGCACACAATATTTGAATGAGGGACACTCGTACGATGCAATCATGGACATGCTGTCAAGTTTACACAATATAAACATCAGCTTGCGGACTCTAAAAAGTAAACACAGGGTTGTACCGCAGAAAGCCATCACCATGACTACCACTCTGGAGCGTGCAGCCACATGTATGGCTCATCCACGATTAACCAGCGCATTGAGTCCTGGTGGTCCATATGTAGAAAGGGAAGGGAAGTGGCTTTCACAAAGTCATTTAATAATATATATATACACACAGACAAGCCCGAAGTTATTCATACCGCTGGAACATTTGGACTTAACTTGGTAACATTCAAAACTGTTTTAAACTGTAAACATTGGTCACTTGTCAGCTTCATCAGCTTATTCCTTTTCAAAAAGGTAGATGACTTTTTAATGTTTGTTTTTTTTGTGCAACAATATTGTTTCTATTTAATGTTTGTCTGTTAGATGTTCTGTGAGTTGTTCTTGGAGGTCGTGTGAAATGTCAAATAAACGTCTCCCGATCGTGTCATTGGACAGAGGGACAGGTTTCAGTGTCTCAGCACTTTTCTCACCTATGATTGTGACCATGTCCAATGCTGCCGGAGTATTAGCTCCTCTGCTATCCTGTGAGCTTTTTGGCCCCTTGCGATGTGGCGGTGTTTGTACGAGGCTAACGGTGCTTTTTTATTTACTGATGCCTGTTGGAGATACTCATCGAGTTTTCTATGAAAAAAGTCCAGTGGCTTATTGACATAACTGGGGTGTAAGGTCTCCAGGTGTTTGCTTTCATGCTGTCCGCTGTCAGAGTTTTTAGGCATTAAACACACACAGGTCTTTCCTCATTTCCGACCGTATTCACGGTAAACCTAAAGGCTGTGTAGGCTTCATCGTATTTCCTGCTCTTATTAGGTTTATGCCGGTTACCGTCACTTGCTTTTCTTTCCTCTGATGTCTCCTCCGTTTTTCTTTTCACACCTGTCAGAAACTTCTCCATCTCTCCTCCTCCGTCAGTCCCCCCTGCCTCTCACTGTTGAGACACCTCACTGCCCCCCCACTATTTGAGAAGTACTGGATTAATGTGAGCAAATCCTCAGAAACTCATGTGAGATGGTTAATATATTCTGGTCAGTGATGTACAAAACTGTGGCAAGCAGCTCTCAGCAACATCAACTAGAACTGCTTGACAATGTGTATATTCATTTAAGCTCATACATTTCCTACATTATTATTGTATATATACAGTAAATTCATTGAATCACTACTGTTCACTAAAGTATTCTGTTTTATATGTTTTATGTTGTATTCATATATTTTAACTTGTGCACTAATTTAAGTCTTTTGTCTCTTTTATGTTTGTAATTTTCTTTGTAAACATTTTATATGGAATCACTGAAAAACACTAACCTTTGTGCTGATGGTAAGAACTTAAAGTTGATCTTTAATTTTCAGTTTCTTCCCTGTAGAGGGCGCTGCAACACAGTGAAGTGATGCAGTCACTTTACAAGCTGACTGTGAAATTCTGTCACTGCTGAGTTTATACAAACACTTTAAACTTGCTGTAAATATCTGACATACATTAAATACTTTATATTCACCTGATCCTTTAATATCTTCCTATAACTTGCACCAGTAAATTCTGCTTCTGCAAACTTCTTGATTTTTCAAAATAAAAAGGATTTCTGCAAATGAAAAAGGAGAAAAAAAATCTTTTATTCTCAAAGTTTAAAGAGTGTTGAAGTCTTATTTTGAGTATTGAGACTGAATTGAAAACAGAATTTGATGCACACATGAATTATACTTAAGGCACTATTATACACTAATGAGTTAGGCACATATTACACATATTATTTCTGCCAACAGATCCTATTATAGTAGTTAGCTTGCTGATAAGTGAAGTAGCCTTTAGTCTGAGAGCCACAGAGTGAATCAGCTGCAGCTCCATCATCACCATCTTCTCCTGTTACTGAGGACGTCATCAGAGAAGTTGAACAACTCAAACTGAGTTATTACTGAACATGACTTCCTGTATTAAGACCAGGGAATCAGTTTGAGAGTGACAGCAGCTTCTAATCCTGTTTTCAGTTTAACTCTGCGGCTTCCTTTTTATTGTTCATGTATGGAATTTGCCTTTAAGTCTCTAAAGTTTAATTCTTCTGTGTTACAACAGACTGGACGAGCACTTGTTGGAAACTGATTCACTTTAATTGTGTGAATAAAACATGATCTTTCTCAGTGTGGGAGTCAGAGTCAGATGGCTTTCCACCTTTGTTTTATGCTCAGAGTCTAATGAAGACGTAAACAGCCGACTGCAAACTGAGAAACTACAGTAAAGCTTTGATTGAATCCACACTTTGTTCAGGTTTTATCTTATTTCTGTTCCTCACAAGCAAATATTCATCTGTTATAAAATGAGAAAAAGCTGATATTTGTGATAGTTATTGATTTATTTATTTGAAAATCAGGAGATCAATAAGCAACCAACACTTGAATCTTCTTCAGTCAGAAATAAAACTCTGGAGAATCCAAAGAAAAAATCAAATGTGCTTCATTTACACCAACATGGAGATAATTTATATTTATAGAAGCTGGATTTTGGAGATTTATATCAATCAGAAGTAAGATGTGATTTCAATAAACAGATTTGTGTTTTTGATGCAATAATATAAATATGAGAAAAGACAACAAATATATACATGCACATAATCTTAATTATTACCAATGACATGTAAGATTAGAGCTTATTTCATATTTTGCTGATTCATTTTATGTCAATAGAATAATATAACAAGGTATTCAAATGTTCTGGTGTTCAATGTGTAACCAATGTTCACAGACTTCTCACCAAAATCCAGATATTTCAGTAACTTTAAGTAACTCTGTTCAATATTTTTATAATAACAATGGATCAAATATCAAAATGAAAATTGATCAATATCACCAGACTTTGCAGTTCTTTAGTTCAGTTTCCTGCAATAACACAATCTGTTGGGATAAATTAGAAAAAAATAGTATTTTAAAAGATAATAGATATATAATATTGCACTAATATTAATGATTCCAAAATATATTGTGGAAATTAACTGCAGTTCTCCATCGTCCCACAAGGTGCAAAGAAAGAAATCAATTGAATTAAGTTTCAATCTACAGTTGTGTTGACATTGTGTCTGACAGTGGAGCTGATCTCAGAGCAGTTCAGACTGCAGCACTGAGAGTCATCTCCACTGGTTGTGATTCCTCTGTCAGTCACTGCTGGATGAAGCTCTCCTCTCCACTCTACCTCCCAGTAACATGGCCCAGTCAGAGCTGATGCTGCTGCTTCAACCTCTCTGGATCATCAGGACACAGCTGATCCTCCAACACAACCTCCTTCCTCACCACTCACACTCTGACTGAGATCACGTCAATCTGAGGAGAGAAGAAGACAGACAACAGAAGTCATAAATCAGTGTTTACAGAGACTCCCTCCATCAGCACATCCAGTATAAAGACCAGCAGGGACTTCAGTCCAGTTCAGACCAGAAGGTGAGTGGCTGTGTAGCGTAGCCTGCTTCCTTTCAGCTCTCATGTTAACGTATTGGAATGAACACACTGAGTTGAAGCTCAAAGACCTGCAGACACTTTGGACATCAAGTCTGTTGACTCTGCAGATTTCACTGAAGTACACATATAATATATATATAATATATATAATATAATGAATTGCTGAGAGTCCCTGAACGCATCATTACTGCAGAAACAGAGAGACATTCACTGCCCACTGTAATGATGGATTTACTGCTGTTTGGGTTCAAAGCTGATAAAAACCACAGTCTCAGTCACATTTGAATGTTTCATCTGCTTTTGAAATATTACAGGACAGATCTGTAAATATGGAGTCTGTTTAAAATAATATAAAACATATTTGGACTAAACAAAAGACAAATGGACAGATATATATCTGATGTTAAAGGTCCTACATGTTCATACAGAGACTGAACAATAGCTGTGATTACTGGACTTCAGCAGAGGTTCTGGTCTTTACAAAGACCACATGGTCACTAAATATAATGATGGTTCTCTGAAATAAGATCCAGTGGTTTGCAGGCTTCAATCAGACTGATCTTAGAGTTGTGACAAAAATTAACTGATCAGTTGTTTAGTGTTGAAATGAGAGAACAAACACTGAGATCAGATTTGATGGTACGACAGTTTGATGAATGAGGACCACTGTCTCTGTACATCTTGTAATGCTGTCAGCTGGAATCCAGCTTTATTTCCTGTAGACATGAACACAACAACAACAGTCGTCTTCACATCAACTCAAACACATTATCACAACAAGCTTCTGGCTCTCTGATTGGCTGACAGTTCTCTCTCTCTCTGTCTTTATGTCTAACCCTGAAGTCTGTCACCATCCTCCTCTCACAGCTTCACTGAGGAAAGCAGCAAATACTGGATCTTTGCTTTGATACTAACTGTGTTTAGTACAATACTGCTGAAACCAGCATGGACTGACTCCAACCCTCTACTGACCTCAGAGTCTCCAGTCTACAGTGTGGACTCTTCACAAGATCAGACAGCAGCTTCACATCTGAATCCTGCAGGTTGTTGTTATTCAGGTTCAGCTCTCTCAGATGGGAGGGGTTGGACTTCAGAGCTGAGACCAGATAATCACAGCTGATCTTTGATAAACTGCAGTCACCCAATCTGAATAAAGAATAAATGATGTAAGCTTAGAAGACAATGTCCCTGCTTGAAATCATTCAGTGTTTAATAATCTGTTCAGAGCTGAAGAAGGTTTAGAATGTACAAGTTTAGAAAAGAGAACAAAAGACATCTACAATATTTCTTTTAGGATAGTGGAGTCATAAAATCAAAGTATCTTCAGTTTAAACTATTCAGTCAGTATAAACATCATATAGTTTCATAACAATGTTGGAAACAGCAAATACTGAATATATTTGTTATTGTCTGATAGTTGAAATACAGATTATTTATTTACTTATTGTATTTAGTTTTTATTAAAAACATGATGTGGAGTATGAGAAGGAAATCAAGAGTTTAAAAGGTTCAGAGTGAATTATCCAGTGTAGATTTTTCTTGTTATAGTCAGGTTTTAAATGTGGAGCTCAACATTGCTCTGCCACAGTCAATGGACTACACCACTGAAGAAGAAAGCAGACTTTAGTATTAAGATACTCAGTGTGTGTGTGTGTGTGTGTGTGTGTGTGTGTGTGTGTGTGTGTGTGTGTGTGTGGGTGTGTGTGTGTGTGTGTGTGTGTAGGTGTGTGTGTGTGTGTGTGTGTGTGTGTGTGTGTGTGTGTGTGTGTGTGTGTTCTGAAGGATCAATATCAATGATCAGACATTATTTATGAAAACACATTGAAATCAACAGAAACCAAAGAAATATTTCTCCTTCGGTAAACTTGATCAGTTTAAAACAAATATTAGTTCAGAGGATCTTCTGTATCCAGATGTGACCATTTACCAACAATTATAAACATTCATTTACTTTAACAACTAACAGTGGACATTTTCTACAGTTTCTATAACAAACACAAGTCTTTGTGACTGCAGACTAAATTTAGTTCAACAAACATGAAAATATGAACAAAAGCAAATTTACAACTTTATGGATGTAAGTTATGTATGAACATAAATTAGGTTAAATTGTTAATTAAACATATCAGATCTACAACAGTAACAGAGAGTCAGTGAACTGACCCCAGAGTCTCCAGTCTACAGTGTGGACTCTCCAGAAAACCACACAGCAGCTTCACTCCTGAATCCTGCAACTTGTTGTTACTCAGGTTCAGCTCTCTCAGATGGGAGGGGTTGGACTTCAGAGCTGAGACCAGATAATCACAGCTGATCTCTGACAAACTGCAGCTCCACAATCTGAATAAAGAATAAAAGATGTAAGTTTAGAAGACAATGTTCCTGCTTGAAATCATTCAGTGTTTAATAATCTGTTCAGAGCTGAAGAAGGTTTAGAATGTACAAGTTTAGAAAATGGAAACTCCAAACACCTTAACCCAACATCAGGTTGAAAACTGTAAAATACAAAAAGGTAAAAAGAGCTCTCATTAATATTAATAACAACGTGCTGCTGCTTCAATAAAGACGTAGTGACTTCAGCTCTTAACCTCTGCCAGCTCCACCAGTGGCTCCATCTATACAAACTCATGTTGTGCAGCCAAACACAAATAAAAACCCACAGAAACTGATTGAAGATTCAACTGAAGATCACAAAGCTGTCAAATATGTCAGGATGAATTTTGGGGAAATGTGAACAAAAGACATCTACAACCATTATTTTATGAATAGTGGAGTCATAAAATCAAATTATCTTCAGTTTAAACTATTCAGTCAGTATAAACATCATATAGCTTCATAACAATGTTGGAAAAAGAAAATACTGAATATATTTGTTATTGTCTGATAGTTGGAGCAGAGATTATTTGTTTTTTTAATGTATTTGTGTATTTATTAGTATTATTTATTTTATAAAAAATATTAAAAAAGATTTTAGATCATGGATTTTTCTTGTTATATTCAGGTTTTAAATGTGGAGCTCAACATTGCTCTGCCACAGTCAATGGACTAAACCACTGAAGAAGAAAACAGACTTTAGCATTAAGATACTCAGTGTGGATCAGTATAATATCAGCCTTATGTCTGCACTTTACTGTCAGCACAACTTTCACATCATATTAATCTCAGCACAGAAGGAAAAAATGGTGTCTGACCTCAGAGTCTTCAGTCTACAGTGTGGACTCTCCAGAAAACCACACAGCAGCTTCACTCCTGAATCCTGCATCCTCTTGTTGTAACTCAGGTCCAGATCTCTCAGATGGGAGGGGTTGGACTTCAGAGCTGAGACCAGATAATCACAGCTGATCTCTGACAAACTGCAGCTCCACAATCTGAATAAAGAATAAATTATGTAAGTTTAGAAGACAATGTTCCTGCTTGAAGTCATTCAGTGTTTAATGATATTGAGATTTATATGGCAGGAAAAAGACCTCGAGAACAATATAAACATTACAGCTACTGAAAGAAAGAGGAGGCTGGGGTTTACCATCACAGAAACATTATTATATCTCAGCACAGATGAGAGCATCAGCTCTCGGGGTTCGGAGAGCAGTGATAAAAGAACATACATTGAAAGAAGATATTAAAATCCTGAGTTGGTGTGCATATGATTCAGATCTCACACTAAATAAACTCAATGATAGATTCAAAGTTTGGATAAAGAAAGGTATAATATCTCTATGACGCATTATACAGAAAGATGAAATTATGTGTTTTCAAACATTAAGAGTTAATTTTTCATTGGAAAAACAGGATTTCTAAAAATATCTCCAATTAATAAATTACTATAATCAAAAAGAAAAATACCAGAGAAGCCAGTAAACCCTTTATGCAACTTCTCATAAATGCATATAACTCAGATATTAAAAGAGGGGTCATCTCTCAACTGTATAAGAGCCTCCACAATCTAAAAGCTCATTCAACAAAATATATAAAGGATAGATGGGAGAAGGAAGGAGACCTGACAATAACAGACAAAGAATGGCAAGATATTTGTGTATTTCAATTGAAGAGTACAAAATCTCATGCTTGGAAAGAATTGATGCTTGAAGAAGAAAACAGACTTTAGCATTAAGATACTCAGTGTGGATCAGTATAATATCAGCCTTATGTCTGCACTTTACTGTCAGCACAACTTTCACATCATATTAATCTCAGCACAGAAGGAAAAAATGGTGTCTGACCTCAGAGTCTCCAGTCTACAGTGTGGACTCTCCAGAAAACCACACAGCAGCTTCACTCCTGAATCCTGCATCCTCTTGTTGTTACTCAGCCTCAGCTCTCTCAGATGGGAGGGGTTGGACTTCAGAGCTGAGACCAGATAATCACAGCTGATCTCTGACAAACTGCAGCCCCACAATCTGAATAAAAAATAAAAAGATGTAAGTTAAGAAGACAATGTTCCTGGTTGAAATCATTCAGTGTTTAATAATCTGTTCAGAGCTGAAGAAGGTTTAGAATGTACAAGTTTAGAAAAGAGAACAAAAGACATCTACAATATTTCTTTTAGGAATAGTGGAGTCATAAAATCAAAGCATCTTCAGTTTAAACTATTCAGTCAGTATAAACATCATATAGCTTCATAACAATGTTGGAAACAGCAAATACTGAATATATTTGTTATTGTCTGATAGTTGAAATACAGATTATTTATTTATTTATTATATTTATCATTTTGTATTATAATGTAAAAAAAGAAAAGCACTGATCAATAACATGCTGCTGATCTCAGTCAGGTCTGTAATTAGAGGATCAATACTATATTGATCCTTTAAACAGCTGCATTTGGAAATTGTATTTGATCTTTGTATGTGTGTGTGTGTGTGTGTGTGTGTGTGTGTGTGTGTGTGTGTGTGTTCTGAAGGATCAATATTAATAATCAGACATTATTTATGAAAACACATTGAAATCAACAGAAACCAAAGAAATATTTCTCCTTCGGTAAACTTGATCAGTTTAAAACAAATATTAGTTCAGAGGATCTTCTGTATCCAGATGTGACCATTTACCAACAATTATAAACATTCATTTACTTTAACAACTAACAGTGGACATTTTCTACAGTTTCTTTAACAAACACAAGTCTTTGTGACTGCAGACTAAATTTAGTTCAACAAACATGAAAATATGAACAAAAGCAAATTTACAACTTTATGGATGTAAGTTATGTATGAACATAAATTAGGTTCAGTTGTTAATTAAACATATCAGATCTACAACAGTAACAGAGAGTCAGTGAACTGACCTCAGAGTCTCCAGTCTACAGTGTGGACTCTCCAGAAAACCACACAGCAGCTTCACTCCTGAATCCTGCAGCTTGTTGTTACTCAGGTCCAGATCTCTCAGATGGGAGGGGTTGGACTTCAGAGCTGAGACCAGATAATCACAGCTGATCTCTGACAAACTGCAGCCCCACAAACTGAATAAAGAATAAATGATGTAAGTTTAGAAGACAATGTTCCTGCTTGAAATCATTCAGTGTTTAATAATCTGTTCAGAGCTGAAGAAGGTTTAGAATGTACAAGTTTAGAAGATGGAAACTCCAAACACCTGAACCCAACAGCAGGTTGAAAACTGTAAAATACAAAAAGGTAAAAAGAGCTCTCATTAATATTAATGACAACGTGCTGCTGCTTCAATAAAGACGTAGTGACTTCAGCTCTTAACCTCTGCCAGCTCCACCAGTGGCTCCATCTATACAAACTCATGTTGTGCAGCCAAACACAAAGAAAAACCCACAGAAACTGATTGAAGATTCAACTGAAGATCACAAAACTGTCAAATATGTCAGGATGAATTTTGGGGAAATGTGAACGAAAGAAATCTACAATCATTATTTTAGGAATAGTGGAGTCATAAAATCAAATTATCTTCAGTTTAAACTATTCAGTCAGTATAAACATCATATAGCTTCATAACAATGTTGGAAACAGCAAATACTGAATATATTTGTTACTGTCAGATAGTTGAAATAGATTATTTATTTATTTATTTATTTATTTATTATATTGATCACTTTGTATTATAATGTAAAAAAAAGAAAAGCACTGATCAATAACATGCTGCTGATCTCAGTCAGGTCTGTAATTAGAGGATCAATACTATATTGATCCTTTAAACAGCTGCATTTGGAAATTGCTTTGATCTGTGTGTGTGTGTGTGTGTGTGTGTGTGTGTGTGTGTGTGTGTGTGTGTGTGTGTGTGTGTGTGTGTGTGGGGGTCTAAAGGATCAATATCAATGATCAGACATTATTTATGAAAACACATTGAAATCAACAGAAACCAAAGAAATATTTCTCCTTCAGTAAACTTGATCAGTTTAAAACAAATATTAGTTCAGAGGATCTTCTGTATCCAGATGTGACCATTTACCAACAATTATAAACATTCATTTACTTTAACAACTAGCAGTGGACATTTTCTACAGTTTCTTTAAGTATATATATAAGTTTCACAAGTCTTTGTGACTGCAGACTAAATTTAGTTCAACAAACATGAAAATATGAACAAAAGCAACTTTACAACTTTATGGATGTAAGTTATGTATGAACATAAATTAGGTTCAGTTGTTAATTAAACATATCAGATCTACAACAGTAACAGAGAGTCAGTGAACTGACCTCAGAGTCTCCAGTCTACAGTGTGGACTCTCCAGAAAACCACACAGCAGCTTCACTCCTGAATCCTGCAGATTGTTGTTACTCAGCTCCAGATCTCTCAGATGTGAGGGGTTGGACTTCAGAGCTGAGACCAGATAATCACAGCTGATCTCTGACAAACTGCAGACCCTCAATCTGAATAAAGAATAAATTGATGTCAACAGAGATCAATAACATTCTGTCAGTCAGGTCTGTAATAATGATGAAATCAGACATGTTGTTACTTCCATTTTCTTCTGTTTCTTCTGATTCATAACAACCATGTGTCCTTTTATGAAAAATATTAAGACAGATGTTTTCTATAGAATTCCAAAAAGGCCAATATCAAATAAATAAGAATTTATGACAGAAATAATAATTTAAGTAAAAACAAACCTCTTTAAACCAGCAGTTCTGATGTATCTCACACATTTAGACTATCCTCATCACCACTGTCATCTCCATCAACACACACTGACTGTGAGCTTCATCCTCAATCTTCTTTATAACTGGATCAAATGTGCACTGAGCAAAGAGAGCTGCATATTCTCTCTTAATCTTAAATTTAACCAAGTACCTTCCTGTACAAATACAGTGTATTATTTATGCTCCTGCTTACTGGTTGAGTCAGAACACAAAGTCACACACAATACTTCAAACACCTGCATTCAGAAATATGCTTGCTGCTTGTGTATGTGTTTTACAGTGTGTTTGTGCATGCATATTAGTAGCATATTAACTCTTTATTAGTAATTATTAAGCATGTTTTAATGCCTTATACTGCATGACTATATTCTAACACTACTAAGCCATGAACTGAGACTCTTTCCTCAATCACTTCCTAATTCCTGCTTAATGATAGTTAGTAAGGAAGTTGTTGTCCATGAAGCTCAGTATGGGCCTTATAAGGTTGTTGTACCACCACAATAGTCATTCTCCCTTAATAACACTTAACAAATTTGGTCTATGTTTGAATAACAAAACACAAAACTGTGTTAAGTGTTAAAAGCGTCCAAATTTCTCTGTAACTCAGAATATGTTCTTCATTTTAAATTGAGGTCTTGGTCATATTTTATTATGCTTTGCTCAGTGTGGGTCAAAGTCACCAGACTGCGAACTATTACATTTGTATTCAACTTGAATTATAATCTTTTACATATTTTACAACCTTTTACATCAACTCTCTCCTCTGTGTCTCTGTCGCTGTATGTGTGTGTGTGTGTGTGTGTGTGTGTGTGTGTGTGTGTGTGTGTGTGTGTGTGTGTGTGTGTGTGTGTGTGTGTGTGTGTGTTTGCCTTCGATCCCCAGTAAAAACACTGCACACAGATAAATTAGACAGATCAGATATACACTGTACAAGAATAAAATACGTGAACTGACCTCAGAGTCTCCAGTCTACAGTTTTTACTCTCCAGTCCAGCACACAACAGCTTCACTCCGGAATCCTGCAGGTTGTTGTAACTCAGGTCCAGATCTCTCAGATGAGAGGGGTTGGACTTCAGAGCTGAGGCCACAACTTCACAGTGAGTCTCTGAGAGTCCACAGCCAGAAAGTCTGTGATGACAGAATATAAATTTACTAAGTACAATAAAATCTGGCATTTTATAATAAAAACAGACTTCTGTGCATTTTGCATCACAAAGCACATTAACATGAGCGGCTGTAGCTCAGCTGGTCAGTCATTGATCACAAGGTCTGTGGTTTGAAACTTGAGCTCCTCCTGTCCACAAGTGCTGTGATTTGTGTTTGTTAAACTTTATTTTAACATGATGTTCAATGAGCTGTATAATCACTATAGGTTGTAACTGCACTCATATGTATTTACCTCAGTCATGTGCTTCTTGTGTGTATTTTGTGCATCTTTTTTCCATCTAGGGTTGCAGCTGTATATCAATACCATGGTATACTGTGGTATGAAATCATACTATGTACATTTGTTTATCTACGGTATTGAATTCTGTTGTATTTGTGTTATTAAAAATATAGGAAATATATAGGAAATTATAGTAAAGCATTCAACCAAAAAACAAACAAACAAAAAGAACACATCTTTCTGTTTCATTACTGTAACTGATAATTAATAACTGTGTAATACTGTATACCTTTAAACTGTGATTCTGAGATGGTTATTGTACCGTGAAAATCTCACTAATGCAGCCCCAGATGAATATTATTAAGTTGCTCCAGCTGCTTTTCATCTCCCATTAAATTAATTGAATGACTCCTATTGCATTAATAGTTTAATAAACCTTTTTCACAGGAGCCATTTTGATATGAAACAGGAGGGTAAACACAGGTGTTACCAATGACACTAATTAAGGTTCTGTTACATTCAGGTCAAACACAGTCAGGGTGCTGCTACTGTGCATCATGGCTCACTGGAAAGGTTCTGCTACACTAAATGAACCTTCATTAGTAAAGAAGCTCTCTCCTTTTCCCTCTCTCTCTCTGGTGGTATTTGAATGGACTCGTCTGTAAACTGGTTTATAAATCAAAATTATTTAGAACGAAAAAACATGTGAAAAGACGCTCTTTGTTAAGAACAAAACAATATAATCTTAACTCTAATACTGATGGCTTCAACTTTACATTGATTTATAATGTTAATCACATCTGGACTTACACAGCCTTTCTGCAGTTCCTCACAGCTGGAATCAGTCTCAGTCGTCCCCCCACTGATGTGTTGTACTTCTTCAGGTCCAACTCATCCAGAACCTCCTCTGACATCTGCAGCATGTAGGCCAGAGCTGAGCAGTGGATCTCAGAGAGTTTCTTCTCTGATCTGTTCTCTGACTTCAGGAACTCTTGGATCTCCTGATGGACTGAGTGGTCGTTCATCTCCATCAGACAGTGGAAGATGTTGATGCTTCTGTCAGGAGAGATATCATCACTGTTCATCTTCTTCAGGTTGTTGATGGCTCTCTGGATGATTTCTGGACTGTTGTCTGTCTGACCCAGCAGGCCTCCTAAGAGTCTCTGGTTGGACTCCAGAGAGAGGCCATGAAGGAAGCGAACAAACAGGTCCAGGTGGCCATTTTTACTTTTGAGGGATTTCTCCATGGCTCTCTTCAGAAAGACATCCAGGGAGATCTTCCCCAGGAAGTCCTCCAGTACGTCTGTGTTCCTGTTGGTGTAACAGTGGAACATGTAGACTGCAGCCAGAAACTCCTGAATGCTCAGATGAACAAAGCAGTAGACTGTTTTCTGGAAGATCACACTCTCTCTTTTGAAGATCTCTGTACAAACTCCTGAGTACACCGAGGCCTCTGTGACATCAAGACCACACTGCTCCAGGTCTTCTTGGTAGAACATGATGTTTCCTTTCTCCAGCTGTTCAAACGCCAGCCTCCCCAGCTTCAGAAGAACTTCCCTGTCAGCCTCCATCAGCTCCTGTGGACTCTTCTCATGTCCCTCATCATACTTCTGCTTCTTCCTCTTTGTCTGAGCTAGCAGGAAGTGTGAGTACAGATCAGTCAGGGTCTCGGGCAGCTCTCCTCTCTTGGTCTGTAGTCAACATGTGGTCCAGAACTGTAGCAGTGATCCAGCAGAAAACTGGGATTAGACACATGATGTGGAGGCTCCTGGAGGTCTTGATGTGTGAGATGATTATGTTGGACAGATCTTCATCACTGACTCTCCTCCTGAAGTACTCCTCCCTTCTGGGTGTCAGTGAAGCCTCGTACTTCTGTTACCCTGTCAACACATTCAGGAGGGATCTGATTGGCTGCTGCAGGTCTGGAAGTTATCCAGACGAGAGCAGAGGGAAGCAGATTCCCCTTGATGAGGTTTGTCAACAGCACGTTGACTGAAGACTTCTGTGTGACGTCAGACACAACCTCATTGTTGTGGAAATCCAGTGAAAGTCTGCTTTCATCCAGGCCGTCAAAGATGAATAAAAGTTTACAGACAGCGAGCTGCTCTGCTGTGACCTTCTGTAATGTTGGATGGAAAACATGGAGCAGCCTGAGAAGACTGTACTGCTCATCTTTGATCAGGTTCAGCTCCCTGAACGAAAGCAGAACCACCAGACTAACATCTTGGTTTTCCAAACCCTCTGCCCAGTCCAGAGTGAACTTCAGCACTGAGAAGGTTTTTCCAACGCCAGTGACGCCGTTCGTCAGAACCACTCTGATGTGTCTCTGTTGGTCAGGTAAGGCTTTAAAGATCTTGTGGTACTTGATTACAGTGTCATGGAGGGTCTCCATCTTGGAAGCTGTCTCAAGCTGCCTCACCTCATGTTGGGTATTAACCTCTTCACTTTGTCCCTCTGTGATGTAGAGCTCAGTGTAGATCCTGTTGAGGAGGGGTTCCACTTCCTGTTTTATCAGTTCCTTCAGTCACATGTTTACATCTCATCTTCAGACTGATCTTATGTTCATCTAAAACCTCCTGCAGACCACCACTCACTAATGAAGATAAAAGAGTTTGAGACAAAATAAAGAAGATTTGACAAACTGCT